>NC_089590.1:75888189-76088189 GCF_019320115.1 Miscanthus floridulus
CTACAACTCTAGGTTAAAAATAAAAAAAGATAAGAAACCCTACCTGGCGAAGCTCTTCGGCTACAGCCGGCAATTCCCTGAGGATATCTCGGACGATCTCCCGCGCCTCCTCCGCCCTATCCTCCTCCGACGATTGGGAGTCGGAGGACCCGCCACCATCCCCACTGTGGCGCTTCCTCTCCTGGTCCCGTCTTCTCCGATGCCGCCGGCGGCGGTCCTCGTCGCGGGAGCTCCGCGACCGTCCGCTGTCCTTGCGGCTGTGGCGGTGGCGGTGGCGGTGCGACGAGGATGACCTATTCCGCTTACTGCTGCGGCTCCGTCGCTCGGGGCTGCTGCTCGGGGAGGACGCCGAGGAAGGGGAGTCGGAATCCGAGGAGGGGGAGGGGGAGGCGTCGCGGGATCTCTTGCGGCTCCGGCGCCTAGTCTCCTTCCCGTCTCTTCCCTTCCCGTCTCTTCCCATCTCCTGATTCCTCAACTTGGGATGCTGGGGGGAGGGGAGGTGAACGACAGCACGAGTTTCGGAGTTTGAGCTTGAATTTTTCTCCGAGTTGGTGGGAGCGCGTGCAGGGAGCAGGACGCCCCGCGGCGGTGGCTATAAACTCCTTTGCTGGGCGCCTGGGCCTCCGTGAAGCCTATCAAGGCCTCTGGCCTCGTCTCCACTGGCCAGTCCCTTCGTTCGGTTCTTCCTCCGCCTGCCGCGCCGTCACACAACGCCGCCTCCCGTCCCAGTGGACACCACACCTTCCACCTCGGCCTCCGTCTCGCCGGCGTCCGCATCCGGCGCCGCCTCCGACCCGGACTCCGCGCTTGTCTCGGCCGTGGCGGGCGCGCTTGTTTCTGCCTCCCGCCTGCCCTCGCCGCCGCCCATGGACACCCTCCTGGCCCCGTACCTCCCGCGCCTCGGCGCCTCGCACCACCCGCAAGTGATCGCCCTTGCTGCCGCCGACCCAGCGCTCGCCTCTCCGCACACTCTCCTCGCCTACCGCCGCCTCGTCTCCCCTCCGTCCTGCCTCCCCTCCTTACTCCCGCTCCTCCCCATGCTCCCCTACAGCAATCTCCTCCCGCTGCTCCTCGACTTCGTCCCGCTCGACCCGCTGCGCCACCTCCACCGCCACCTCCTCGCCAGCCTCCCCACGAGTGCGCTCGCCGACGCCGCGCTCTCCGCCTACGCCCGCCTACGCCACCCCCACCTCGCCGCACAACTCCTCCACTCCCTCCGCCGCCGCGGCCACGTCCGCCCCTCCTTCCAGGCAGCCAACGGCGTGCTCTCCGCACTTGCGCGCAGTCCGTCCACCTCGCCGCAGGTCTCTCTCGACGCCTTCCGCTCCCTCATTGCGCTGCAGCTCCACCCAAATCACTACACCTTCAACCTCCTGGTCCACACCCACTGCTCCAAGGGCACCCTCGCCAACGGTCTCTCCACGCTCTCCACCATGCAGGGTTTCGGCCTCTCCCCAGACGTCGTCACCTACAACACCCTCCTCAACGCTCATTGTCGCAAGGGCATGCTCGGCGAGGCGCGGGCACTGCTGGCCAGGATGAAGGAGGGTATCGCGCCCACCAGGGCCATGTATAATACCCTCGTCTCAGCGTATGCGAGACTTGGGTGGATCAAGCAGGCGACCAATGTCGTGGAGGCCATGACGGCATTCGGTTTGGAGCCTGACCTGTGGACGTACAATGTGCCCAATTTTTACTAATCGGCTCTTTTTACGAAGAAAATTTCCATTTGGCTCTGAGAAACTTAAACTCATCTTTGGACCTTGGGGTCGACGTCATGAGTCATGGTGTCGAGGTAACACGTCTCGGCGCTACAGATCTTGGCGTCGAGGTGCCTGACCATGCACTACAGAGAATCATAGGTGGCGTTGACATAGCCGATACCTCAACGTCAGAATACATGATGCCGTAGATCTTAGCGCCGAGCTCGAGCGATGTATTCTATCGCGTTGACGGCGCGCGCGACGAGGCCGACGTGGGTGGAGCAGGGCGACGTGTGTGATAAATGCTTGCGTAGCTCTGTCAAATTTTTATTACACAAGACAATATCCAACAAAGATCCACGACCCGTTAACAAATACAGCTGAGTTGATGTGCGCCTGCTGCTCACTGCTTTTGCTGTTGCTGCTCACTGTGCTACTGCTGCTCACTGTGCTGTGATCACTAGCAAATACAGTGGATGCAAAAACCTTGTAACTCTTTGGCTTGGTGAAGAACTGCATAGTTAATTTCAGACTAAATTGTCAAACCCAAACCTGACATGAAAGAATATGAAATGGCATCAAGAGAAAAAGGTGAACCATACGCACAGTGAGTTAACTTAGACCCTCAAAAGATTCAAAAGCAAAAAACAAAATGGAAGTTCACTTATATTGCGCATTGCAATGAGCCCCTTATCAAAGAAGAAAACGATTCCTAGAAAGGAAAAGAATATTCCAAAGCATGTCAGGCCAAACTCAATCACTATCCAAGATGAAATTCAGACGTCACACTGAGTTGGAAGAATAGACTGTGTAATATATGAACTAGCGAATATGCTTTGAGAGAATTCTTTATTTGGCACTGAAACAAATCACTCTTTCGTATTTGGCACTGGAAATTTTGAACTTCCTTATCTAGCATTAACTTAAAAATTCCTTCCATATATGACACTTCCGTCCATTTCAGACATCCCTCCGTTAGTTGATTAGGAAGACCATGTCAGCTTTTCATTAGAAGTACCAAAATGCCATCGGTCTCGTGCGTCCGTCCATCTCCCCTTCTCCCCCGAGCTCCTCTCTCCCGTCGCTCCTCTGTTCTGAAAGAGAAACAAGAGATACGAAACCTCTCAAACCGAAACCCTAGAGAGAATGGAGGCCGGAGGAGATGAGGATGGGGAAAAGGAGGCGCCGGCCGCCGTCGCCCAGGAACTCGCGGGGCGGGTCCCCCAGCTCGAGGCGCCCCACAGTTAGCCAAGCTCGCCCCATGGTCGTAGATCGAGGCGTGGGTCCAGCGGGGAACACGGGGGCGGGGCGGCTGGCCCCATCTTGCGGCGCGTGGTGCGCGGGGGGGGGGGGGCGGCCTCGCCCCCACCCGGAAATTTTTCGATCTGTTTTGGCCCAATCGCTCGCAGGTCGTAGCGCTTCGACCCGGACCCCGGAGCGGAGGGGAAGCCACAGCTGCGGTGGGAGCAACAGGGACGGCTGAGGCGGTGAAGCCATGGAGAAGCCGCCACCGGAGCCCGCCCCCTCGGCAGGCACGCAGGAGGTGGCGGAGCGGTTCAGGTCGCTCGTCGACCCCGATGACGTCGCCTCCATTAGGCAGACGCAACACCTCATGTGAGCTCGCCCGCTCCCCTTCCTTCCACCCCCCGATCCCGTCGAGCCCTGAATTCATCAGTGCTACTGCGGCGGCTTTCAGTTGCTGTGCCTAGCGTGCTAATTGAGATATTTTTGGGTATTTTCCTCGACAGATTTAGACAATTCTGGGGCTAGGTTCAGTGCGATATAATTGGCTATTTGCCATTGCAATTGTTGCCTCCTTGCTTATAATTGCCACTGAGTCTATGAAGAAGTCACCAATCAGCCACCTATAGTAAATTAGTAATTTGTTGCTTGATTGCTTACATGCCTGATGATGATTCATCATCTAAAGTGTGTGCTGACATGTGCTGCTACTCTTTGCCTTTTGCTTCTCTGGGAAATATTTCCTAGGTGCTCACTAAAATTTCACATGGATCCATGACTCCATGTATAGACCTCACAGTTAAACGAGTGTCATCATGGCGCTTAAGCCCTGTTTTCCGTTGCTGCATTTGATCAAAGGGATTTTAAACTTCTCTGCCATTGAACGGACGCCTGTAATTTTGGGTTCATTCATGTGGTAACAGTGTGTTACAACATAAGTAATTGCTTTGGCAATATTTTTTAGTAGGTTTTTGGCTTACTGAAGCATGTAGTAGGTAAAAAGGCTGTTGGGAACTCAGGATCATCGTGAGGATCCCATGGCCCATGGGTCCTGCCATCCTGGCATGCCAAGGATTAGCTTTTCTTAATAAAAATGGAGGGTCTCATAGCATCATATGTAAATGATACTAAAAATTTTGCCGGCATATAAACCTTTATAGTATCTATAGTTAGTAAAGCTTGCATTAGTTAGTTTGCCTTCTTTCTACAAATTACAAGATGTTCTAAATATTATTATAGTTCAGATGTAGCACCTTCCAGTGGTTAAATCATATGAAAATGGAATTGTATTATTTAGAAAAAGCCAATTTTGATTGAAATTGGTGTGAACAAGTGCACTCAAATTTAGAAATTCAGTTAATATTTCAAAATTTGCATTACAGACATCATAAGAGCAGATGTTAATATTTGCATGTGACATATGTATTTACCAAAGATGATAGCATGATGAATTCCATCATGTTTCAAAGATGATAGCAGATGTTAAGGGAGAAGGCTTCACAGAGGACTAATTTGTTGTTCTTGCATTTTCCCCCCACAGAATATGCAGAGAGAGAATCACCCTTCTATGCTGGCATCTTGACTTGGCCACCTAGGATTAAAGAAATTGGTTTGTCATATATAGAGAACATTTCTATCTGGAAATAAATCCATTAAATAACGAAACAAAATGTTCTAAAATCGAAGGCTTGAACTTGTTTATTAGCATTTTGATTAATCTTGTGATTTTGAGAAGTAGGAATTTCTCTCAACATATTTGGATTTTTATAGCCCGTGTATGATGGATAAGTAGCACAATACTGTTTATATGACTTCTCTTTTTATATACCATACTATGCATTCTGGGTTTATGGCGGTTCACATGATGTGCGCAAGAACTTGATGTGTTTTCTAAGCATGATCACAAAAGGCCGTTGTAACCACCGGATGCCTTCTGTTTTGAGCTGCTTCTGAAATTCCAGGCCTGTGGAGAATTCTTTATTTGCTTGTATATATGTAAAATCAACTTGAGAACAGTACAGCCAAAGTTTTACTAGTATATATACCATCAGAGGCTGTAGCAAATGCCAGTTACAATTCTCTGTGGTAGTCTCTATGCTGCCAAGATGGGTTGGTGCTACACATGCTGGAATCAGCTGTTAACCAAGTAACTGACTATCACCTCTGTGCCAGTTGATGTCTTTGCTCTGTAGTATGAATTTGCCAATCTTGTCTCGTATTTCTGAATATTATTATGTAGTCAACGAAGAGCAAGGATGTCATCCTAGTTTGAATGTACATGTGCAGGTCAAGAAGCATCTCCAATCAACTCGAGCCAATTTCCACCGAGTTTCAATCTCCAACAAAGGAGAAGGCTAAAAGGACCAAGAAACAGCTTGCTTCAAACCTAAAAAAAATTGGCAGCCCTGCAATGGGCACCAGAAACAAAACAGCTAAGCTTGCTAGTCCTGCAAATAGCACAAGAAGCAAGAGAATGTTGAGCTTGTGATTTCTCTATGTAGATGTGCTTGGCAATGTATAAGGCATATGCTCTATGAACTGTAATGTGAATTTAGACCCTCTATGTATGAACATTCATGTGTTTATCTCTATGAACCTCATAATGTATGCATATGTATGAACCTAGACATGTGAACTGTAATGTGATTCTCTACGTAGATATGCTGACATTGTGGTCAGATTTGTGAAGCTTGTGCATCAAGTATATTTGTCATATTTATGCTTTTCTTATTTGACATTATGTCTATTTATTCTTTTTCCTATCTGGCACTACATGTTGCTGGTACATAGAAGGGCATATATGTCATTTTAGGTGGCACTTGACACCGTTACTGCATCAAATGGACGGAAGTGCCATATACGGAAAGAATTTTCAAGTTGATGCTAGATAAGGAAGTTCAAAATTTCCAGTACCAAATACGAAAGAGTGATTTGTTTCGGTGTCAAATAAAGAATTCTCTCATATGCTTTTACAACATCGCACGAAAGATTTTGCAAGCCAGAATTTTTCGTCACACTTCAAACATTTAACATGATCTTTTTAATACAGCCAAAACACTAAAAATGTGGTATTTTACACTTGATGATTCTACCAAGATTCGTTGAAAATTTGCATCAGAACCCGGACAGAACAAGAGGATTTCAAAGTGGTTTAGCATCTATTCCTTACGGTGATCAATCAGAAACTAGCATAGACCTTGCAGCAGCAGCATATCTAGTTTCTGATGCTAACTCCGTAGATATGCATCCACTGTATTTGCTAGTGAGCACAGCTGCGCAGGGAGCAGCAGCAGCAAAAGCAGTGAGCAGCAGCAACGCATCAACTCAGCTGTATTTGTTAACGGGTTGTGGATCTTTGTTGGATATTGTCTTGTGTAATAAAAATCTGACAGAGCAAGCTAGCTACGCAAGCATTTATCACGCACGTCGCTCTGCTCCACCCACGTCGCTGCGGCCGTCCTCGTCAGCCTTGTCCGCCTCGTCGCGCGCGCCATCAACGCGCCAGAATACATGGCTCGAACTGAGCGTCAAGATCTACGGCGCCGAGCTCGGCGCTATGTATTCTGGCGTCGAGGTACCGATCACGTCAACGCCACTTAGGATTTCCTGCAGTGCACGGCCAGGCACCTCGGCGCCAAGATCTGTGGCGCCGAGACGTGTTACCTCGGCGCAAGAACTCATGGCGCCGACCCCCAGGGTCAAAGATGAGTTTAAGTCTCTCAGGAGGCCAAACGTAAATTTTCTTGAGAAAAAAGATCAAATAGTAAAAAATTGGGTACAATGTGCTCGCTGCAGGGCTGTGCCATGCAGGGAAGGTGGACGAGGCATTTAAGCTGAAGGATGAGATGGACCGGCTCGGCATAGTATCGCCTGACGTAGTTACCTACAATACGCTTGTTGATGCATGCTTCAAGTGTCAGCGCTCTTGTGATGCACTGAATCTGCTTGGGGAAATGCGTGACAAAGGGGTGAAGGCAAGTTTGGTCACACATAACATTGTTGTGAAGGGGCTCTGCTGCGAGGGGCAATTGGAAGAAGCATTAGGGCGTCTGAAAATGATGGCAGCGGAGGGGCTGGCACCAGATGTGATTACATACAATACATTAATTGATGCATACTGCAAAGCCGGCAATGTTGCAAAAGCATTCTTGTTGATGGATGAGATGGTGGGAAGGGGACTCACAATGGACACTTTCACCCTAAACACTTTGCTGTACAACCTATGCAAAGAGAAGCGTTATGAAGAAGCTGAGGAGCTCTTGCATTCACCGCCACAGAGGGGTTTTGTACCTAACGAAGTCAGTTATGGTACAGTGATGGCAGCCTACTTTAAGGAGTCTAATCCAGAGCCTGCTCTGCGTCTGTGGGATGAAATGGTCAAGAGGAAGTTAACGCCAAGTATTTCTACTTACAACACATTGATCAAAGGGCTTTCTACAATGGGGAAGTTGACAGAGGCAATTGATAAATTGAATGAGCTGATGGAGAATGGGTTGGTACCAGACGACACCACATACAATATCATCATCCATGCCTACTGTAAGGAAGGGGACTTGGAGAAAGCTTTCCAGTTCCACAACAAGATGGTGGAGAATTCCTTTAAGCCAGATGTTGTTACCTGCAACACTTTAATGAATGGGCTTTGTCTGTATGGCAAGCTTGAGAAAGCGATGAAGCTTTTCGAGTCATGGGTAGAGAAAGGGAAGAAGGTTGATGTTATCACATATAACACCTTAATTCAAGCTTTGTGCAAACATGGCGATGTCGATACAGCTTTGTGTTTCTTTGCTGACATGGAGGTCAGAGGCTTGCAGCCTGATGCATTTACATACAATGTTGTGTTGTCTGCACTATCTGAGGCAGGGCGACCAGAGGAAGCACATAATATGTTGCATAAATTGGAGGAGAGCGGAAAATTATCTGAAAGATTTTCTTATCCTTCCATGAAATCTTCTGTGGAGGAAGTGGAGACAGGGAAGGACCCAGAGGTTAAATCTGGTGGTGATCAGGAGAGCTATAATAAATCTGTAAATGAACTCTGCATTGGTGGGCAACTGAAAGAAGCCAAGGCTGTTTTGGATGAGATGATGCAAAGGGGCATGTCTGTTGACAGTTCAACCTATATCACTTTGATGGAAGGCCTTATCAAAAGGCAAAAGAGGCAAACACATGCAGCTGGATAGGATATGATTGGTTTTTGCTGCTGTGGTATGTGACATTGTCCATGGTTTTGCCACAACTTCATCAGTTGGTCATAAACTGACTAGGTATATTATCCGGCCCTTGGAATATTTTAAATGTAAGAATAACAGTAGCAACAATTTTAATTTGGAATATTGGATTTCTACTAGTAAGATTCGAGTCCCCTGGAACACAAAATAGCTATGGCTGAGCATGAGCTGTGTTACCGGATTCTTGATACAGTTCTTCATTTCGGTTGCTCCATTTGTAGTGGCGGCCAGGGAGCGGGTAGTTAGGCCATGATAAGCTGTTAAGTTTGCTGGCTGATTTCCTTTAGTAGTTCCCTGATTTGAGTGTAGACGACGCTAATTGATTGAGGAATCAAATTTGGGTCAGTTAGATGTTGGTAACAAATCCATTTCTTTTCCGGGGAAATTCCAAGTTCCAATTCATTCTGCTGCAATTTCATCTTTCTTGATTTGGCACGCTAATCAGCCTCTTTTTCTAGAAATTCCAACCGTTGTTTCTTCCCTGTCCAAATTTTGCAGTTTTTGAGCTCAACTCCATTTTTGCTGCAGGCACGTATCAATTGGAGTAGATAAGCGGCACGGTGGGTATGAGGAGCAGGCACCCAAAGGCGTTGGGTTTCCACTGCTACCCGGCAAGACACCGGTCCCTAACTCTGGTACTATTGAGCTTAGCAGCATTGGTCGTCTTTGTGAATTTCCATCTTCTCATCATTCATAAGGAGGAGGATGAGAATATGAGTACACACGAGATCCGCCGATCGATTATGAGGGCGCCGCAAGGGATACAAGAAGCCGCCTACAATAGTGGATGAGTTCTTGATGTGCAGTGCATGATATGTTCTTCCCAGAACTGAATACGGCTGTACATCCAATCAATGGTGGAAATGGCAGCATGTACTTCTACTACCCAGGCAGAATTTGCTTGGACACTGATGGAAAACCATTTCAAGCTCATGGAGGAGGTGTCCTGTATGATAAGAGGACCAATACCTATTTCTGGTATGGGGAGAATAAGGATGGCATTACAACGCTCACAGCAAGGGAGCAGACAAGGTGAGTTGTACTTTCCGATGCTATCAATATTCAACACCCATTCGTGGTCTGGGACTTATGATATGTTGCTGTAGAAGCACTCAACTCAATTGTTTCATCTAATGTGAATGACCTATGTCAAACTCAAAAGGCACTAGCTAGTTAACATAGACGAATGTGATGGTGTCAGGTTTATATTTTGGGGCATGAATACTATATATATACACAATATCAGATTGAATACTCTGTAAGAGAGCTTAACACTTTATTTTTAGACTTCTGGCAGATAGGGCATAAAAAAGGGCAGACCCAGTGCCGGAGGCTCCCACATGAGTGGGGTCTGGGGAAGGGATAAACCGAGACAAGCCTTTCCCCCGCAAAATCTGCGGAGAGGCTGCTTCGAACCCATGACCTGGTGACTCAGTGAGACAGCTCTCACCACTGCACCAGGCCTGCCCTTCTCTGGCAGATAGGGCATGTAGAAATCAAATTGATTTAGCATGCACTGCACATGACCAGAGCAGGATCAAGTAGACACAATAGTGTGCTAGAAGTTTGGAGAAGAATGATGGGAAAGGATCAACTTACCCCATTTCAGAACTTCCGTGTAGGAATTTCAATTTGTTGCATCATTATCCCAAACTAATGCCTTGCTCAAAGATTTAGTAATCATATCATTTGGAGACTATTTGTTTCTTTCTCTTTGGATAAACTAACTCAGAGATAGCTAGAAACTAGTATGTGGAACTCCTAAGAAAACTAATATGTACAGCACCTAAAAAACTAATATGTAGAACACCTAAAAAATAGTATGTAGAAGAAAGTTTAATTTCTCTAAATATGACCGAATATTTCAGTGCATTTGTAACTGTCTGTGCTAATGCACACATCTAATTTTCGTAACCTTTTAGATTCTGTTGGTGAGGCTAAATCGCTAGGAGGCATGTTGGAAGTTATGGTGTATTGGTATGGTAAGAAAATTGACTGGGCTGTTTTAAGGCGGGTTACTTGGTATGTAGAGATGAAAAGCTAGTAACAAATTTTGACTGTTTATTATTCATATGAAATTGGTTTGAGCTCCAACATTTTCTTTGCGTACAAACTAGCATTTTTTATGCTCTAGTGGTGTTAGAATCAAAGTGTGCCAAATTGGAACAATGAGATATATCAGTAGATGTGGGTTTGAGTTCACAAAATACCAAATCAAGAATCCACTTATAGGCTTTTGTCATACAAGTACTGGCCTATAGTTTTTTTTTCGCAAAGGCAGAACGTTAAACAATGATTAGAGAAGAACTTTGGCCATTTCAGATTACAAGGCAAAGGCACTAAGGCAGATAAGCACACACGCATACACCCTAATAGACATGCACACTAAGGCCTTGTTTGGATGCGCATGTATCCATTTCAATCCACTCCAATACATGTGGATTAAGGTGGATACACATGCATCCAAACAAGGCTCAAGGGTGGTATATCTGGGGAGTGCATTGTGCCAGTGATCTCAATTCTTTCATACCCAGTAGACATTCACACCAGTGGTGGTGTATTGGAAGGTGCATTGTGATGTGTGATTGCAGTTCTTTGATTGATTAAATCGAAAGTGACTGATAGTGTAACTGCATTATGGTGGTGCCAACAACCAGAAAGTGATTTCTTTCTATTTTTATAAAAATGGACTCTTGTGGACAGCAAAGAACTCTTCAGTGGTTATGAATTGGAGGGATTTCTAGTTAAGGATTCTCTGGCTAGACTTCAACCTGATTATTCTGATATAAAGAATACCAGCATTGGGCAAACTGTGGAACCAGCATAGTTTACTAAATTTTCCAAAAACACACATAATTAGTACATATGTGCTGCTGACAAACTGAACTGATGTTTCAGCAGCAGAACTTAGTAGGTGCTACTTTGCTTCGGTACTTAAAAGTGATGTTTGTTTTGTCCACCTTCCTATTTGGTGGAATTTAGTGTCTTTGTCATATCTAGCTACTAACTTTGACAGATCATTTTCCAGGTTGACATCATTGGACTAAGTTGCTATTCTTCGAAGGACCTGTGGACGTGGAAAAATAAAGGGCTTGTCCTCCGTGGTGAGGAGAAGAATGTAACACATGGTCTTCACAGATCCAATGTCCTGGAGAGGCCCAAGGTGATATACAAATACAATGATCGGACTGGCAAATATGTGATGTGGATGCACATAGATGATGCTAACTACACCAAAGCTTCAGCTGGTGTGGCCGTCAGTGATTCTCCGACATTCACTTATCTCTACAGCAAGCGTCCACATGACTGCGAAAGTATAGACATGACCATCTTCAAGGATGATGATATGGAAAGGCCTACCTGATATACTCTTCTGAGGACAACAGCGAGCTCCACATTGGCCCGCTAACTGATGACTACCTTGATGTCACTGATGTGATGCCAAGGTTTCTCATCGCACAGCATCAAGAAGCTCCTGCGCTCTTCAAGCATGAAGGCACCTTTATGGTAACCTCTGGCTGCACAAGCTGGGCTCCAAACATTGTGCTGGCTCACATGGCAACATCAGTGATGGACCTTGGGAGACACTGGGGAACCCTTGTGTGAGAGGGAATGAGGTCTTCAGATCAACAGCATTCTTCTCCCAGAGCACATTTGTCTTGACAGTTCCAGGGCTGCTGGGCTCATTCATCTTCATGGCTGATCTGTGGAACCCATCCAATCTTAGAGATTCGCGGTACGTCTGGCTGCCTCGATAGGGGGAGTCCCTGATGAAGCTGCAGACTTTAGCTTCATCAGCCTGTTTGGCTGATGCTGATACGATCGTATACGATCGTGGATTATTACTGCTGGCTAGATTGGTGTGAGAGAAAAATACTGTTCTGGCAAGCCGTTTACGACCAAGCGAAAAGGCTGCATGTTCCCTCTCTGGTCCCGGGTGTCCATTTACTGGCACAAACGGTGGCATCTCCCTGAGGGGTGGAGGGATTCTTGAAAGTCTGAAGTTTTTTTTAAAAGAATTGAAGTTCTTATATGCTGTTACATTGATAGATACCAAAGTATTGACATTTCACACATTGGTGTACGTTGTAGTGTCTAGTTTCTTTTGTTGCTTGACAATTTGTTCATTTAGGCATGCTGTGCTTTTCCAAGAACCTCATTAATTATTTCACTCGAAATATTTATACTAGTTTAGAGTTTATGTTTTATTCTTGTCTGTTACTCTAATTGACACAAGGAATATAATTGGTACTGCTTTGTTCAGGTCCTGGTCCACGTTTATTCTAGGGTGCTTTAGCTTTGTGTTTAGTTTCTTGGGCAACTTTAGCCTGGCTAGAATCCTAGCGTGGATAGGCTTAGCATGCTCCCGCTAAGCTAACCCCTGGTTGTTTGTTGTCTGTACTGTGTAAGCCTAGCTAACCCCACGACGTGTTTGGTTACCTGGATTGTTTCGATACAGTCATCTCTTCAAGTTTACCCCCTTGGAGAGATTTCGTCGAACATGCGGTGGGCACCCTTGGCGAGCAGCAGCGCACCGCAGCGGCGAGCAACGGGCAGCAGCACACGGCAGAGATTGCACGACGAGCACGGCGGCACCAATCGCTAGCACGATAAGCACCTCGGCGAGCACGGATTGCCCGACGCGGCCTCCTGGAGAGCACCTCGGCGAGCACGGTCCTGTTGTGGCCACCGCTCCCGCCGCTCATGAAGAAGAGAAGCTCAGCCACCACTCCGGCCACTCCTGAAGAGGAGCTCGCGTCACGGCATGCTCGAGAAGATGGTCGCCATGTTGCGGCTGCCGATTTGCCAGATTCGTCGGAGGAAGACCAGATGCGCCAGATTCGCCCGAGCTCCTGGCGGAAGGAGGAGCAGAGGAGGACTATTTCAGCGCTAGTACCAGATGTGGACTTCGGCGGGAGGAGGATGAGCTCCCGGCTACCGGGTGACCCCGCCGCAGTTGCGCCACGAGACGACCACCACCGCGAGATTGGCCCCTGTCGTGACACGACCACCACCGTGCCGCGCGAGCTACGGCCGGGCGACCCTGCCACCGCGAGCGAGGAGTGGCGGCGTGCGAGCGCGGAGGTCGACGAGCCGCGCATGAGCGTGGAGGAGCGGCGGGAGTGGTGGCCGGTGTGATTGCCGGCGGGAGGAGCACCGCAGGGAGGGAAGACGGGAGGGAGGTGACTCGAACGCTACCTGCGCCCCTAACCAAGCCTGGCTCTAAAAAAAACAGGGACACTTACGTTCGCCAGACCAGCGGTGTACGGTTGGCTCCCCGAAGCCAGGCCCCAGTCCAAACAAGTAGGAACCAGCTTATTAGAGTATTTCTCTCTCACAACAAAATAGCTTCGGTCGATTTATCAGTCGACTTTAAAACCAGTGGAACATGTCTCAGATCAGGAGTTAGGGGGTGTTTGGTTCTTTAGGCGCTCCTAAAATTTATGTCACATCGAATGTTTAGAGGCTAATAAGGAGTATTAAATATAAATTAATTATAAAACTAATTACATAGATGGAGGCTAATTTCCGAGGCGAATTTTTTAAGCCTAATTAATCTATCATTAGCACATGTTTACTGTAGCACCACATTGTCAAATCATGGACTAATTAGGCTTAAAAGATTCGTCTCGCAAATTAGTCGCAAGTTATGCAATTAGTTTCGTAATTAGTCTATATTTAATACTTCATGCATGTGTCCAAACATTCGATGTGACAGGTCAACCATTACCCACACGCATGCCAGACTGGTAACAGCCAGTATAATCACTTACAAGCAACATGGATGGAGAAAAAGATCTTGGAGTGGTAATGATTAATTGCAGCTACCTCAGGGTTATTGTAGATTTACAGGAAGACTAATGATTTCTTCCATTGCTCCACTCTCACCAGCCATCTTCCTATATATGTGAACTGATGTAATGTTACGCAGAAGACCTGCAGCTGCTGCTCACAGGCAGGATGGACTCTGATTTCAGGAGGCTATTGATGAGAACAATGCAACCAGGGAATTGCATTATCTCATCGATGCACTTCCTTCCACCAAGGGAGTATGATAGAGTGTGCAAACAGCATGCTCCCTATCACGTGCGTCATTGTCCAGCCAAGCAATCGAACGAAGAGACCAAGGTATGCACCCAGAATTGTGGCGCAGCAGAGTCAACATCCTAACAAAATCAACCGATGTATTGAGACGACAGCAACTCTGAAAAATTGCACTTCAAGAAAGTCCATTCTGAATTCAAAAGTTCAGAACAATTGAAGTGAGCTGTAAAAAAAAACGTGGTAACAAACATTATCTTTTAAAGCAAAACGCCCACATGTAAACTAATTTCAGAATTTTGTCAGTTGCATTTCAAAACATCCTGAAAATTGCTGGAATACCGCAATTTCTTGCTAAAATGGAGCAATTAAAGCATTATATGGACAGTACGGTTCAGAAACCACAAACATTGCAGAGTTTTTTTTAAAAAAAAAATATTTATCTATTTTGCATCCGCGGACTAATTGAGCAAACACCACGATGGCGTGTCAGGAGGGCTGCCAGGAGCTCACCTGTCCTGAAGGACCTCCCCGAGGCGAACGCGCCGGCAAGGAGAAGGCGGCGGGCGCGGGTGACGCCACACGAGGGCCTGGCCGGAGTAGCAGGTAGAAGGCGGTGGCGGCGGAGGTGAAAGCGACGGCCAAGGTGGTGGTAGCGCGGCAGATGGGAGAGGCCGGGGGATGCGGCGGCGACCGCCGGCATGGCGACAAGAGAGTTCGGCAAAGAGTGCTTCCGCGGCGTGTCGACTGTCGTGAGTGGCGATAGGATTCCGAGGGCGTGTTCCTGAAGAACAACAACATTTCTCCAGGCTTCTAGTCCAGTCTAGAACACCAAATAAGTGCCATGTGGCCCGGAAATCCTCTATCTAGCGGCCCAAGTACGGCTCATCAGGTTTTGTGCACGTACGGCCATTTCTCACAATTCTATCGAAAATTCTGTGCAAAATAAAATAATTTATGGTAATCTAAAATATGAAAAAGGAACCACATAATTGGTTTATGTTTATGGAAATGTAAAGTGGTCTTGAGACCACACCCAAAACTTTAGATGCCGCGTACCTTGGTTGATGTAAGCGACGTCACAAACTAATGTACCGAGCAATAGTCCAGTGTCGACAGAATATGCTCGATAGTCCACCGAGGGATATCCCGCGATGGTAGATTTGTCGGTGGAGTGCGCGTGATCAGGAACCGGATGGTGACACAAGGCGCAGAAACAGCGATTTAGACAGGTTCGGGCCGTCTGATCGACGTAATACCCTACGTCCTGTGTCTTTGGTGTATTGTATTAATCTGGACGACCAAGTAGCTTGACGTAGCCTATCCGATAGGGGACCCCTGCCTCTCCTTATATAGTCTGAAGAGACAGAGTTACAAGTAAATATCCTATTTAGTACTATACAATGTCTTGCGGTGCACACCGAGCAGCGTCGTGCACGCCTTGATCTTGTGGGCCGGACCACCTTCGATGGTGCAGCCCATGTCTTGAGGGTCATACCCCCACACCAGGGGCAGAGTCATAAAGAGATGTCACGTCTATAGGAGAACATATAGTGTTTCAATAAAAAGAGATGTCACGTAAAAAAAATGTCACGTCTAAAAGAGAACATATAGTGTTTAAGTAAATAAGAGATGTCACGTCTATAGGAGAACATATAGGAATATATATAGTAGTCCTGCAACACTAGCCATCGTAGATATTTTGTGAGAATTTGTATTTGAGACCACGAATCCACCTAACAGGTTTTGTTTATTGCCTCTGTTGTAGCATTGTCGGACCAAACCACCGTGACTTCCGCAGCCTCTGCCACCCTACAAGACTACTAAGGGCAGCACCATAGCAGGTAGTACTAATGGTGGTCTTAATTCAAAATTCGGGTTACATGTAGATTTGTATGGGCAGAGGCATAGGTCTTCCAATGCAAATTAGTGAAGGCACTAGACTTCTGGTCCCATCAGCCTCTTTTAATGCACCAAAAGTACTGTTGCTTTTCTTGCCTTTTCCTCTACGCGATTGGACCACACGTTTCCTTTCCCGAGCCACCAGTGACCTCTGCAGGTCATTGACAATATGAAGCCACCGCTTTTTTACTCTAGAGTGTCATCCAAATCACACTGAGTCATATGCACACCATGGAGCGTTGGCCTGCTCTAACTGGTGTGATATGGATACTTAAACTATTTAGTATTGATGTTGACTCTAGGGCAACACGCCATGTTGGCACGCTAGGCAAGCCCTAAGATAAAGGAGTTGTTCAAAGTCGTCTCATATTGTTGTATGGAGCTCATCCATGAGAATCAGGATCCCTATAGATCCTCACGTAAATCTAATAATTTAGAGGTCTTTCTTATCATCTAAACATGGTGCTCCAACACGCATGTTCAAAGGTTATGGGTGGATAGAAGTTCTACTAGTGACGTGGTACTCGATCAAGGGATCTAGGATAAATGTTAGGGGAGTTTTTTCAACCTCTAGATAGCTTTAGCCTCTCCTCAAGGTATATCTATGGTAAAAATTTCTAGGAGGGCTCCAGGGGTCCGGCAGCGGTAGGGGCGGACCGCTAGATCCGTCCCTGGTGGTACTCTCTTTGTTCCTTTTTACATATCACATTAGCTTTGTTCAAAGTGACTATCCATCTTAAAAACCTCTTGTAGTTTCACAACATATATGAATTATACACTCCCTGTGTCCTGGTTGATAGGCGCTTAAAAAAATTTTCACCGAAGCCAAGAAATCTTAACTCGCCTGGATCTCATTAATCTCATTACCTCCGCTGCAAAAAAAAAGGTTTCTTTTCTCCGCTAGATTGTAATCAAGCGATGCATGCATGCAGATGCCAGCAACACCAGACGAGGCATGGAACTTAGTGATAGTTAAGATCAACATGTGCTTAACCCGATGTGGAGTATTTACAAATGTGCACGGATCAGGACTCCGAACAAAAGTGAGTGTAGGACTGTAGGGTGATGGTGGTGGATGCGGAGGTTGTCCGGTTTGGCATAACGGAATGAAAGAAATTTATATCGATTTTAATATTAGTTTATTATATAGATTAGCTGTTGTTTCTCGTCATTTTTTTCAGACAAAGAAGCTAAATCGTTCCAAAAGGTTGCCATCCTCCAGATTATGTTAAAGATGATTGCTTCTCCCAATTCAGAAACTGCAGTAAAAATGTAAAATTGGTCTGATGCGTGTGTCGATAGATGAAAACAAAAGGCCAAGCGCAGGGGACCTAGTAATGGATAAACTCAATGGAAGCTAAGGATGTTGTTATAAATAGTTGTTCTATGATAGTGCACGTTTCACCTATACCTTACACTGAAGCTTTTCCTTCTATTATTTATCCACTATAAGCTTGTCCCTTAAAATTGTATAAATACTCCACAGCGGGTTAAGCCCATTTGGATTTTGGATGACTCTTAACTTTCCTCAGATGAGTCTGCTCTGCATTTGGCCCCTTGCACAACTGCAGCTGCAGGGGGAGCCAACACTCTTCCTAATGGTAGATTGGTAGCGCGGTGGAGCAGCTGGTTTACGATCATGAGATGGTTTGCTAATTTCTTAAATAGGTTATAGCTAAATTGACTAGTTTGTAAATTCTGGAATACACAATATTGACGAAGGAACCATAAAAGCTATCTGACTTGGGACTGCGAAGAAACGCTCAGACTTTGAATCTCGTAGTGGAAGGACCTCAGTACTAACGCTAAACAATCTAATCAAGTGAATAAACTCGTAGTTAGAAGACTTAAGTATTTTACAAAGGAGAGGCGTTAACCTATCAGTACATTTAGGTATAACTTAACTAGGCATAACATGTACATGTTGATGTCACATCACCGAGTAAACTTTATAAATCCAAGTTTATAGTAGCAGTCTGCACGTATGAAAGTAACAGGGTATGTATTGTATCCAGTGGACCATGAACTATCAGAGACCATCCGCAAAGCCATGCCACATTTTTCGTACAATAAAAAAAAACAAAGGCCCATGGTAACCCAACTCCATAACCTAGACATTTTACCACTGATTAAAAAGAAATTGCAATTCTAAGACCATTATATAGTTCGAACAAACTTACAGGATGACTGTCCTTGGTAACATAACTCGTTTTTATGTGTCAGTAATATATTTGCCATCTGCCGACAAACAGCCTGTTCGTTCGTCGCAAACGATCGTGGATTATTTACTGCTGGCTGGTTTGGTATGAGAGAAAAGTACTGTTCCAGCTTATAATCCACGATCGTATACAAGTAAGCAAACAGGCCGAAAGATGTAACTGGATATTAATCATCGATTAGGCCATGCTCCAGGAGTATCTTTCCATACTGCTCACAGGAAGTTCCTCTGAACAGAACCAGATGCGAAACGGGAAGTTAATCCTTGTGACATGTTCTCTGGGTCTAAGGCTACCTTTTGGCGCCCAGCAGTCAGATCCTTCTCCCGGTCCCATGGCTTCCATGGGTGGTTTCCCTCCCATTCTTCTTTTCGTGCTGCTTTTGTTTCATTTTCTCCTTTTTACTCTCTCGGTGCTTCTCGCACAAGAGACACTGATCTTTTGGAGGTATTGTACTTATCTACAATTGAAGCATCCGGGTTTTTGCTCTTTACATCATGGCCTTCTGCAATCGCCTTTGTCTATTGTAGGCTTCTAGATAGCTGCAAGAGAGTGTAATCCATTAGCCCATGTACATTGGTATTATTTAAAGATGCAATGGGGACAAGGCGTACTACAAATGGAAATGCCAGTAATATGGTGCATCTATTTTATATTTTAATAGCAAAGCAAACTGATGCCTCCATTACAATGTTGTTTGCCTGCTGACTCAAACAACGATGGCAAGATTCCATGAGTTTAATTAGTTGGCAATGAAAACAGTTGCCAATCAGCTGGTTTATATTAAGTTTGTGACATCCAATCCATGCACTTACGCTTTCATTATCATAAAGGCAAAAGGCATTATGTAATTACTAATGCCATTATATTTCTAGAATTATGAGCCATTCGACCATTGAAATACTATAGCATGGTATACATAAGTGACAATACATGGAAACACTAATTTCAATCCTGCTTAACTCACAATGATCAAAGGAAAGTTTGCTTTACAAAAGGATGATTTAATTTTCAGGATGTGTTATTAAAAATAATTCTGAGCTTTAGAATAATTAATAGTGTGCATATTGACGCAATAATATGCAAGCCTATAATATTTAAGTGAAATAACTACATATGCAAACGAATGTTCTACAAGAGCTAGTAACATTCATGCCTTTAACTAGTGTTAACCTGGAAGGAACTTCTCGCTCCTGGTGTTAGCCTACTGCTGGAAGTTCTTCACAGTTCAAAATTCCAACTAGGTTTTATCTAGTTTCAAGGAGGAACCAGTCATTAAAATAGTAGCAGCCTTCAGGTTGTTCAGGGAACAACCACATCATACAGAAATGTCACTATTTTTTGCCTCAGTGCCCAGTTGCTGCATGTTTGTGTGCTATTTTGCATTTTTCATCATTGCTAAAAGCAAAGTTGGTTTAGACAACTTCTATATGGAAGTGGAATTTGAATATTGCTTAGTGTGATGGCTCTACATGTAGGTTGCAATGCATTATTGCCAACTCTGCTATGTGGGCTTTTTGTCCTGTACTGATGCCAATTAATTCTCTTTACCAGTATTGCCACTGCACTAGCAGGCATGAAAAATATTGAACAAACTATCATAAATCATAAAAGAACTAAACTGCTTCATAAGTGTTAGACAGCTATAGGGAGGGACTTAGTTCGGTTGGCCCTTTGGGCCTTGGCCCCGTGCATGATCTGTATGGTTGATTGATGATCTGTTGTAGGCAAGGATGCCCATGGCCTGGCCCAGATTCTATTAGCCAAAACCCTAGGACAATACTTGCCTATATATGATTGTACTATTGCCTCCGCATAATCAATCTACTATTCCCTGCGCAATTCCCTTGCTTTCTGGACTTGGTGGGCGGTGGTTTTGCAACTGAGTGTCCCTGATCAGCACCACTGGAAACTTACAAAATCGGGATCCTACTCTAGCAAGGTCGGCCTACACTGCCTTTTTCTTGGGAACTATCAAGTTTGGTCCCTAGAAAAATTTGGAAAAGCTGGGCCCCTCTCAAATGCCAAGTTCTTCCTTTGGTTAGCCATCAATAAAAGGTGTTGGACGGCCGATCGCCTCACCAAGCACAAGCTGCCCCACCAGCCTGCTTGCCCTTTTGTGATCAGGCTGAGGAGACAATCCAGCACATCCTAATCTCTTGTGTGTTTACCCAGCAGGTTTGGACTTTGGTTTTTCAGAAACTTTCCATGGTGACTTTGGCACAAACTCCCCCAAGGAGATGCGCAAGGGGCTTAATTCCCTTATTATTTTGGTAGCCTGGGAAGTATGGAAATTTAGGAATGCTTGTGGTGTTTGAGGGAGCTTCCGCTAATATTCAGTCTTCTGCACAAGGTCGCCGATGAATGTAGCTCTTGGCGCCTTTTCTGGTTGGCAGTCTGATCCCCTTGGTCGTGTTCTTTAGTCAGGAGCACGTGGTTTATAGACAACTGGGTTTCTGTAGCGTGTGTTCTGGGTGGGGCTGTTTTCGTCTTGCTCTTGTACTCTTTTCTTTCTTAGTGAAATGATACGGAGCTCTCCTGCATAGTTCGAGGAAAAAAATCCCTTGCTTTCAGTAAGCATACCTTTGCTGTGCCTTTTGTGCTCTATCAAGAGGGGTATCAGTCCAGACACTTGTGTCTCCACGTCCTTCTTTACCATTCATACTAAATGATTTAGTTGAATGCATCGGCACTCCTGCCTGTGAGAAGAAAAAAATTACATACATGTAAGATATCACAATAAAGCATACTTTGGTGGATTGTAGATAAAACAATTACACAAGTAAATATTTCTATCATTACTTTTCTCTCGGGTGGCAATGTGGTCATCCATTCATCTCTCTTAGGTCCCTGTGACTCTTTTGGACCTGCTAAAAGTTCATCATCACCTGCAAGTGATACACCTGCAAGCAAAAAGAGGATGACATCATATTTATCCTTGACATTCAATATCTTCACAACTACCAGCTATGACAAACTTTGAACAAAAATAATCAATGAAATCAACGTCCATCAAATCTGGGCGCACAAGCAGACAAAAAAATGAAAAAGAGGTTACATCTTATGTGGTTAAAGTGTATTAGTGCACAGGGCTAAAGGCCCTCAATCACTGCAATTACCAAACACAAATAAAGTATAAATAACTAAAGTCAACACAATCACAGCATGTGCATGGAGCGCAGTATGTGAAATTTGCTTTATATCTTATAATTCAAGCTTTATGGAGAAGCCAGAGGTCCATTCAACAGTGTTTGATTTGGAAGCTAGTATGTAATTAGAGACAAAAAAATCATTCTTGTTATTATGATAGTTAATTTGATAATGTTGTGTTGCTTGCCTAAGTGATATTCTGGATAGGAATTCATAGCATGCAGTTAGATCTTCGTCATATAAAGTACAACTGTAGATTGAAATTTGTACCCCAAAAAATGTCACTACACGCTACAGTACATAGCATCAAATTATATCTAAATTTTATTTTGGAATATTGCTCTTGATATTGCAATAGTTTACCTTGTAACCGTCTCCATTCCGCAGCCTCACGCATTGCTTTAAGCTCAATCTAAAAGTAGAGAAATGGGATAAACAGCATAAAATACTTATCTGTTTCATTCTGATCAAACAATAAGCAATAGATATTCTACAGAAGTTTACCTCAAATTGTTCCATCTCCTCTTTCTTTTTATCTTCTCGTCTATTGCACCCTCTCTGCAAATGAAGAAAATGCCAGAAACAAAAATGTAAGCTGCACTGAGGGAGGGGAGGGAGAGGGAGGACGCTGGATTTTACTAATCAGCGAAAAGAGAGACAAACTAAGCTGGAACTTTCATCAAATGTTTATCTCTTCAATAGTATCTTCTTTAATGGACACAGTATGTATTATTTTCTCCAAATAAGACAAATGTAATAGTGGTTCTGTACTTGGCAAAATTCTGCAAGTGAACTTTGATAGAAAGATGAACCTAGTTTCAGTGTGTGGAAAACTCGTGCACCTTATCAGGGTCTTGTAAGTCTTTGAAGGCATTATTTAATTTCACGAATGCCTCTTGTGCTGAAGGATGAGGACATTTGTCCGGGTGTACTAAAAGAGACAACTTCCAATACCTACAGTATAAGATAGGAGGATTAGTCACTTAAGCAGAAAACATAAAAGAAAAACATAACTAATGTAGCATGATGTGATAGGTTTATGACATAGATAACAAAATGGAGCCACTTTCTTCACGGGCGCTTGAAGATTGCAAGACCTGTAAAAGCCTAAAAGGTACTGCTACGAATTTTCACTATTTGTGTCAACAATAGTCTCAACAACCTACAGAACAAATACTACACGGACCATTCTATTATCTTTACAGTATGATTTGGGTAACATTTTTATTATCAAAACAAATTAGCTGTGAAAATGAAGAGCATACAAATCACCACCTTTTCTTCATGTTATCAGTTGACATCTTCCAATTTACCCCCAGAACATCATAAGGTGAATTTGTGTCAGCCGCCAATATTCGAGTAACCTACCAAAAAACATCCAAAAGAAAGGTCAACAAATTGCTGGAACATACAAAACCAGATATTTAATTGAAAAAGAAAATAAGAATTCAGAAAATAATCATGTTGTCCATTAAATGTTTATTAAGTGACAGAGACAAACTAGAAGAAAGAACTTCGCGTTCTAATCAATCAAAGGAGTGCTCTCAAAATTTTTTGGATCATAATCCCAAGTATCCCAACAGGACCTGAAAGTTGTTTATAATGTCGATTGCAGTTATACAAGCAAAGTGAGTCACACATATTACTCCGTAATTTGTGCCAAGGATCAAATATTAAGATATATATGATATCATCCAGAATAACAAATTGACCCCATAGGCAGCTGAGACTAGCTGATTGCAAGGTAAATAAGAAAAGCATGTAGCAAGGATCAATGAGGACACATTATACTGTTGTTAGCACAAAATCAATCAGGATTATTGATGACAGACAAGGTGGACAGGTTACATACACAACTGCTGTGAAAATTGCAAACAGTAAAGATAACTCGAGAAAAGTGCACAGCAAAAGCATGCAAGTCGATGAAGCAAGAAGTAAACTTGACCCAATCATGAAACCGTTGACTTGACTCCAAAGTACTAACAGTGGATGAACTTTAAAATAACATAGGTACTTGGTACTGCATTGCTCCAAAATTATTAATGGTGGAATATCATTACTGACAATGTACCTCTTCAAATCGCTCAGCTTCATTTGCAGATGCAGCTTCAGCAACTACAGCAGGCGGTGGGGGGCCTATGAGCAAATCATCACCGGCTTCCAGTTCAGCATCCCTGGTTAGGAACATTAAATAAATGAAATTTTGCCTAAGCTAACCATTGTTTGACACATGAATCTAGGCTAAACATATCAGACTAAAAACAAGAATAAATCATTACCGGCACCTAAGAGCCTCTGTCATTTCAGCTGCTGCAGCCAGTAATTCACGAGATGGCATTGCAGGACCGATTATCCTGTACAGAGCAAAAATATAAATCGTGTAACAAGTTGGGCAGTAATCAGACAAAAAAATAATCATGTTGTGTCGGGTAACAAATTTGAGAAGGAAATGAGGCATTCCATAAACACACAGCCACACTAGATAGGATAATGCCAAACCTACTAATCAAGAACATTAGAACCTAGAATAGTTATTTCAAGAGAAAATGCAGCAGTAATATACTTTGACTACGCCGCATGTGCAGAACTCATCGAAGAACTCACAGCAACTCACTACTCACGAGAGCACCACCTCAATCAAGCAACCTACAAACGCAACTTGAATCAATCATGGGAACATAAAGACCTCATCGAGCACTATGCAGGTTCACCGATATGGCTATGGGCTGCCACGGTTATTGTGTCATGCTTGGAAGCATGAAGCTCATAGTGCCCAGCATGAAGACTGCTTGTCGTGGGCAGGATCGGCCCTGATGTAACCTACAGTAGCTTAATGGCGCGACCACACGAGACAAGGGAGATCAAGGCTTGGTGGCACTTGGCCCTATCATGGGATGAGATGAAGGAGATCGAAGGCTGGCAGCGCTTGGCCCTGGCGTGGAACACGGAGAAACAGAGGAAGGGGGAGGTGGAGCGCTGCCACAAGGGAGAGGTGGAGCACGGGAAAGTTCATGGGATCTAGGGCAATGGCTAGAGGCAGCCAACGGATGCGGGTGGGGTCTGTCCCGGTTGTTTTCGTGTGATCTCCTCCCCCCCCCCCCCCCCTGTAGTTAATAAGCCCTGCTTCCTAAGCATTTCCTAGATAACTATGCTAGTTAATTATAGTCTTTAAAGACCTTGGGCAGCCCAAGAGGTGTGTACAGCCAAGGCACCTATCTGATTAGCTATGCTCTAGTGAGCTGTTTGTAATCAATGCAATGTCTATCTCTATATATAATCAAGGAGACGGCCTGGGGTTAGAGGCAGTCTGGCTAATCAAGTCTATGTTACCTCCAACATTTGGTATCAGAGCAAGGTTAGACACTAGAGAGCCACGAGGCCAACTCCTCACCTTCTCCACCCCATGTCGACCTCTACTGAGCGCGCTGCCAGGCTCAAGGCCAAGGGAACCGGCGATGGAGAGCTGGGCGACTCCTCCGGCCATGCCGCGCGCTTGAAGGCTACAGAGGAAGCAGCAGCGCTGGCAGTCCAGGCAGCAAAGCAGGCGGCGGCTGCTGCAGAGGCGGCAGCAAGGACGGCGCAGGAGCTGCGGGCCGAAATTGCTGCTGAGAAGGGAGAAGAAGAGGATGCAGAGGAGGAGGAAGAGGAGGCGGAGAGCAGGAATCGGGGGCTGCGGACTCCGTCGCGAGACAAGAGGCGCTCGCAGTCACCACTGCGGGACCGGAGGCGCGGCCGCGGCGGCGGTCGCTACGAATCACCGCAAGGCAGAGTGGTGTACCGCGACTCCGGTAGCAGCACGTCGTGGCCGATGCTGGACAAGACAAACTACTACGAGTGGAGTCAGACCATGAAGCTGAGGATGCAGGCGCGCGATCTCTGGGACGCCATCGAGGGCGGTCCTGTCCAGTTTCACGATGACAGGCGCGCACTGGAGGTGATTGTCGGGGCCGTGCCCAAGGAGATGGGCATCCCACTCCTCGACAAGGCTACGGCGAAAGAGGCGTGGGACGCCATCGCTGCGACTCGCATCGGCGTGGACCGGGTCCGTCGAGCAACGCTGCAGCGCCTACGCCGCGATTGGGAGAACATCGGCGTCAACCCCGGCGAGCAAGTGGAGGATTTCGCCCAGCGTCTGTCAACTCTGCACCAGCAACTTGTCATTCATGGTGACAAGGACATCACTGAAGAGCGAGTGGTGGAGAAGTTTCTGCGCACGGTGCCGGCCAAGTATGTGCAGATTGTTGTCGCCATTGAGCAGTTCCTCGACTTCGAGGCGCTCACTCTCGAGGTGACTGGAAGGCTCAAGGCGGTGGATAATCGCGAGGAACAAGCGCTGACCGAGCCGGTGGCCATCAACGGCAAGCTGTTGTACACCGAGGAGCAGTGGAGAGCGCGCTGGAGGAAGGAGAAGAAGGGAGATGATGCCGTGGTTCTGGATTCAGGAACCAGCGCGGTGGCGGTGGACGTAGCCGCGGTGGTGGACGAGGACGAGACAGAGGCGGTGGACGTGGTGGCGGACGAGGAGATGGCAATGTTGCTGGCCGCGTCGGCCCCAACACCTGCCTCAACTGCAACCAGGAGGGCCACTGGGCACGTGAGTGTCCCCAGCCGCGCCGTGAAGGTGCAGAGCGCGGCGGTAGAGGTGGAAACCGTGCTGGCCGCGGCGGTGGCAGCCGTGGTGGAGGCCGTGGCGGCGGAAATCAGGCTGGGCAGCGTGGCGGGAACCAAGGAAGGCATGAGGCGCACGCCCAGTACGCCGAGTGCGATGAAGATGGCGCTCTGTTTCTGGCACATGGCTTCATTAGCCTGGAACAGAGCACGCTGGCGCACAGCTACACGGCGCAGCACGTCGAGTTCTCCGAGCCACGTGCTCGCGCCTATCTCGGCGTGGACGAAGAAGAGGTGGACAGCGGCTGGTACCTGGACTCCGGCGCGACGCATCACATGACCGGGCGCCAAGAGTTCTTTGCTGATCTGAACACTGGCGTTCGAGGAACGGTCAGGTTCGGGGACGCGTCGAAGGTAGAGATCAAGGGCGTCGGGTCTATTGTTTTCCAAGCCAAGACCGGTGAGCAGAGGGTCCTTCATGGCGTCTACTTCATTCCGGCGCTGAAGAACTCTATCCTAAGTCTGGGTCAGCTTGATGAAGGAGGGTCCAAGGTTGAGATTGAAGATGGCGTGCTTCGCATTTGGGACAAGAGCCGCCGTCTGCTCGCCAAGGTACACAGAGGGAAGAATAGATTGTATATTCTGCATCTTGAGGCTGCACAACCTCTCTGTCTCGCGGCGCGCAAGGATGATGAGGCGTGGCAGTGGCACGAGCGTTTCGGCCATCTGCACTTCGACGCACTCCGACGACTCAGCAAGGAGGAGATGGCGCGCGGGATGCCGGTGGTCGACCATGTTGAGCAGGTGTGTGACACCTGCGTTACCACCAAGCAGAGGCGGCGTTCCTTTCCGGCTGCAGCAGCATACCGTGCCCAGAATCAGCTTGAGCTGGTGCACGGTGACCTGTGCGGTCCGGTCACGCCAGCGACACCGGCGGGCAACCGCTATATCTTGCTGCTCGTCGATGACGCTACCCGTTTTATGTGGGCTGTGCTGCTGCCATCCAAGGACGCAGCAGCAGAAGCAATTAAGAAGGTCAAGGTGGCAGCAGAGGTGGAAAGCGGGCGCAAGTTGAAGGTTCTGCGCACCGACAATGGCGGCGAATTCACCGTCGCGGAGTTTGTTGCATACTGCGCTGATGAAGGTATTAAACGGCATTTTAGTGCTCCTTATTCACCGCAACAGAACGGTGTTGTTGAGCGCAGGAACCAAACAGTGGTGGCCATGGCACGAGCTTTGCTCAAGCAACGCCGGATGCCCTCTCGGTTTTGGGGGGAGGCTGTGATGACGGCTGTGCACATTTTGAATCGATCCCCAACGAAGGCGCTGAAGAATGCCACTCCTTATGAGGCGTGGCACGGCCGGGCACCAACAGTCGGCCACCTCAAGGTCTTTGGCTGTGTGGCTTATACCCGGCGGCTTACTCAGCTTCGCAAGCTCGATGACCGCGGCGAGGCTGGCGTGTTTATCGGCTATGCGGAAGGGGCCAAGGCATACCGTATCTATGATCCAGTGTCCCAGCGCGTGCGTGTCAGCCGCGATGTGGTGTTCGACAAAGGCCGCGGCTAGGACTGGGCATCACCGGCAGCAGGCACATCAGAAGCAGCGGGCAGTGAGTTTACTGTTGAATTCCCATGGGCGGAGGCACTTCCTGAAGCAGGAAGTTCAGCGTCGCCTTCACTATCTCCTCCGCCACATCCTGCATCGCCTGGTTTCTCTCCGGTGAATGCAGGAGAGCCTGCAGCGGAAGCAGAGGAGCCCGCAGCGGAGGCAGAGGCGCCTGCGTCGCCCAGAACACCTACACCAGCTCCAGTAAGTCCTCAGGTTGAGCATGTGACCCCCCTGGAGGATGATGATGAAAGGGTGGATGCCTACCACGACGATGAAGAACTCCGCTATCGGAAGATTCATGACATTATTGGTGATCAGCCAACCCCTCCGCCGGCGCAGCGGCTGTTTGCAGAACTGAATCTCACCCATTATGGTGAGCCTACAAGCTATGAAGAAGCCAAAGATGATCCAGATTGGCAAGCAGCGATGAAGGAGGAGCTGAGATCAGTAGAGCGGAATGGGACTTGGGAACTTGTTTCTCCCCGTCCTGGTCACCGTCCAATTTCACTGAAATGGGTGTTTAAGCTGAAGAAGGATGAGCATGGAGCTGTAATTAGGCACAAGGCAAGACTTGTGGCCCGTGGTTTTGTGCAGCAAGAAGGAATTGATTATGAAGATGCTTTTGCACCGGTTGCAAGGCTGGAATCAGTGCGTGTTTTGCTTGCCCTAGCAGCACAAGAGGGATGGGCAGTACATCACATGGATGTGACGTCTGCATTTTTGAATGGAGAACTCCAGGAGGAGGTTTATGTTACACAGCCTCCAGGTTTTGTAGTACCAGGAGAGGAGAAGAAAGTGTACAGGCTGCACAAGGCTCTGTATGGCCTAAGACAGGCTCCTCGGGCATGGAATGCTGAGCTTGACTTGACTCTCAAGCAGATGGGTTTTGAGCAGAATGTGTATGAAGCTGCTATGTACAGGAAGGGATCAGGTGACTCCCTACTGGTAATTGGAGTATATGTTGATGATTTGATCATCACAGGAGTCAACCAGCAGAAGATTGAAGCTCTCAAGGTAAAGATGAAGCAAACCTTTGAAATGAGTGATTTGGGTCTTCTGTCTTTCTATCTGGGAGTTGAGGTGAGACAATCAGAGGGGAGCATCACTCTGAAGCAAACCCATTATGCTAAGAAGATACTTGAGCTTGGTGGTATGGCAGGTTGTAATCCAGCCACCACACCCATGGAAGAAAGGTTGAAATTGAGCAAGGAAAGCACAGCAAAGGAAGTAAATCCAACTCAGTACAGAAGACTGGTTGGCAGCTTGAGATACCTAGTGCACACAAGACCAGATTTGGCTTTTACTGTAGGGTATGTTAGCAGATTTCTGGAGAAGCCAACAACTGAACATCTTCAGGCTGTGAAGAGGATCTTGAGATACCTGGCTGGTACTCTAGATCATGGGCTCTGCTACACTAGAACAACAGGCAAAGCAAGGTTTGTGGGTTACAGTGATTCAGATTTGGCTGGAGATGTTGATTCAAGCAAAAGCACAACTGGATGTTTGTTCTTCCTTGGAACCAGCCTGGTCAGCTGGCAGTCTGTCAAACAGAGAGTTGTTGCTCTGTCTAGCTATGAGGCTGAATATGTGGCGATGACAACAGCTGCAACCCAAGCTTTGTGGTTGTCAAGACTGTTTGTAGATTTGTTGGGAAGAAAAGTTGAGGTGGTGGAACTCAGAGTAGACAATAAGTCTGCTCTGGCTTTGGCAAAGAATCCTGTTTTCCATGACAAGAGCAAGCATATTAGAATCAAGCATCATTTTATCAGAGATTGTGTGGAAGAAGGTAGCATCAAGACAAAGTTCATTCCCACTGCAGATCAGCTCGCTGATATACTGACTAAAGCCTTGGGCAAAACCAAGCTGGAAGAGATGAGGAGCAGGATTGGGATCAAGGAGATCAAGATTAGTTGAAGCAGGTCTTAGGGGGAGAAATGTAGTTAATAAGCCCTGCTTCCTAAGCATTTCCTAGATAACTATGCTAGTTAATTATAGTCTTTAAAGACCTTGGGCAGCCCAAGAGGTGTGTGCGGCTGCCAAGGCACCTATCTGATTAGCTATGCTCTAGTGAGCTGTTTGTAATCAATGCAATGTCTATCTCTATATATAATCAAGGAGACGGCCTGGGGTTAGAGGCAGTCTCTGGCTAATCAAGTCTGTGTTACCTCCAACACCCCCCACCCACCCACCCACCCACCCACCACCTCCTGTCCGGTTCCCCCCTCCCACCCGTTTTTCGAGTTTTAGGAAGCTAACTATGGGGGAAAGGCAAAAATAAAGCTCCTATTTGCTATCCACAAACTCACTAGATGGGGACGGACAGGAGGGCCATGATGCATGGTGGCAAGGTTCATCATAACCCCTCATGGGAGGGCAAGTGGAGACGAACCCTCATAACCCGGTTGACACCCACCTGTCTCACCAGGTTTCGCTCAGTGGGATACGATCATGTCCTTGCCATGTGTTATTAAGTTACTAATGCTACTGAATACCAGCATCAAGAATATATGCTAATAGTGGGAATGTGGGATACTCTGGCATTATAGTGAAGCAGACATTAACATTCAGTAATTGAAAAACTCATGTACTGTTGTTAGCCTAAAGTAACTCAATGAAGGACACATCTGGTGCAACTATCTAGCCAAACAAGTATATGGCCAAGAATACTTCTATCATACTTACAGTATGCAATGAAATTTATCGGGAATACTGCAGCAGAACAAATTGTGACACCAACCTTCGTTTAGGAGGTTCCTCTTCCACATCAATAACTTTCGGCTCTTCGGAAATAATATCATCTTTATCTTTATTTTGCACATCAAAGTTAGCCTGTGGTAGTTCTTCTCTATTTGGTGATACTGACTTTCCACTTTTGTTATCTGAAAGTCTGGAACTTTCTAATAGTAATGATCCAACAATATCAAGCGTAGGAACATTTTTTGGAGGCAGCAAGTAAGCCCCACTTGCACTTTCTTTCAGTCTCAGAGATCGGAAAAGTTTCTTCAAGTGCTTCACCAATGGCTTGTCGGAAATTCCAGAAATGTCAATGCCTTCACCACTGTCTATCATTTGGAGAAGCTGAAAGTTCACATGTCATGAGCTATCTTAAGAACACAGAACATAAAAGTTACACTAAAAATGCATGTGGTACAAATATACACATTAAATATATCCAGGAAAAATAATATTACAGCACAAAGAGACTGCAGGTTGTACATTCTATTTTCAGTAGCATATTAAAAATCGAAGAGAGTTAATGTACCCAATACTTTTGGACAAATGAAGCCACCATAGTCCATAGAAAACAATAAGTACAAAGATAATAGCTAGAATAATGTTTCATACCGTTAGATGGCTTATAAATATTTGTATTTCCCCATTGTCTGTACCTGTATATATTTGGGCCTAGAGCTCTCATAATGAATACAAGTGCAACACATACACCACTTCTATGCATATCTAATATATGAATATATCATGCTATTAAGTAACTTCAATATTATTATGCCAATTGGAAGCCTAAAAAGGCAGTATAAATATAAAATTTTATTAAACTTTCAAAGATGTAACTCAATGTATAAAACAAAATATGCAGCAAGAAAGAAGCTCAAATTTTGGTCATGCAGATTGATCACAAAGATAAAGGGTAACTCTGCAAGTCATAGTTGCTGATTTTCAGCATGACAACTGCTGGTTGAAATGGCAGAGTTGAAATAACTCCGCAATGAAAGTTAGTAATAAGAAATTATACATCCACATTAATTTCAGCAGACACAAGTTGAATTAACTCAGACTACAATACATGATTCAAAAGTAGCAGTTGTAACTGCCAAAATATTCTTTATCATTATATCTTTCAATTGAACATTATGCCATGTGTTTTGGTTCTTGATTATAAGCACATCAACCAAGCATCAAAAATACAAAACAAAATTATAGTTTATCTTCGGATGATTTCCGTGAAGTGAACTAGGAGGCTAGGAGCTGAAAAAAATAGCTTCCCCTGATTCACTTCTCACAAAGAATCACTTTTGATCTATAATTTTTCTCAGAGAATCCAAGAGAATCACTTCTCTCAGAAAATCATTTCTGATTTCTCACAGAGAATCAAAAGCAGGAGGAGCTCTATTTTGCAATACAAGAAAAGTTAGGATGATTGCATGACATATCAAGAAGCTTCTATGGCACTTCGTAAGGAACGAGGAATCATTTCAGACTCGCTGCATTTCCCTAGAGTGAAACAACCTATTATCATCTTATAGCTACCAGAGACTGAACATAATCACAAATCATCGCGCTCATGTAGTATATGTGGGTTATCTATGGATGCAGAGTTGTTGCATTCGTATGAAGTAACTGTGTTTTACAGATTTTCTAGCACTGTAGTTGTGGAAGTCCAGACATGCCCCGTTGTTCAACTTTCCGAAACTACAACTCTAGGTTAAAAATAAAAAAAGATAAGAAACCCTACCTGGCGAAGCTCTTCGGCTACAGCCGGCAATTCCCTGAGGATATCTCGGACGATCTCCCGCGCCTCCTCCGCCCTATCCTCCTCCGACGATTGGGAGTCGGAGGACCCGCCACCATCCCCACTGTGGCGCTTCCTCTCCTGGTCCCGTCTTCTCCGATGCCGCCGGCGGCGGTCCTCGTCGCGGGAGCTCCGCGACCGTCCGCTGTCCTTGCGGCTGTGGCGGTGGCGGTGGCGGTGCGACGAGGATGACCTATTCCGCTTACTGCTGCGGCTCCGTCGCTCGGGGCTGCTGCTCGGGGAGGACGCCGAGGAAGGGGAGTCGGAATCCGAGGAGGGGGAGGGGGAGGCGTCGCGGGATCTCTTGCGGCTCCGGCGCCTAGTCTCCTTCCCGTCTCTTCCCTTCCCGTCTCTTCCCATCTCCTGATTCCTCAACTTGGGATGCTGGGGGGAGGGGAGGTGAACGACAGCACGAGTTTCGGAGTTTGAGCTTGAATTTTTCTCCGAGTTGGTGGGAGCGCGTGCAGGGAGCAGGACGCCCCGCGGCGGTGGCTATAAACTCCTTTGCTGGGCGCCTGGGCCTCCGTGAAGCCTATCAAGGCCTCTGGCCTCGTCTCCACTGGCCAGTCCCTTCGTTCGGTTCTTCCTCCGCCTGCCGCGCCGTCACACAACGCCGCCTCCCGTCCCAGTGGACACCACACCTTCCACCTCGGCCTCCGTCTCGCCGGCGTCCGCATCCGGCGCCGCCTCCGACCCGGACTCCGCGCTTGTCTCGGCCGTGGCGGGCGCGCTTGTTTCTGCCTCCCGCCTGCCCTCGCCGCCGCCCATGGACACCCTCCTGGCCCCGTACCTCCCGCGCCTCGGCGCCTCGCACCACCCGCAAGTGATCGCCCTTGCTGCCGCCGACCCAGCGCTCGCCTCTCCGCACACTCTCCTCGCCTACCGCCGCCTCGTCTCCCCTCCGTCCTGCCTCCCCTCCTTACTCCCGCTCCTCCCCATGCTCCCCTACAGCAATCTCCTCCCGCTGCTCCTCGACTTCGTCCCGCTCGACCCGCTGCGCCACCTCCACCGCCACCTCCTCGCCAGCCTCCCCACGAGTGCGCTCGCCGACGCCGCGCTCTCCGCCTACGCCCGCCTACGCCACCCCCACCTCGCCGCACAACTCCTCCACTCCCTCCGCCGCCGCGGCCACGTCCGCCCCTCCTTCCAGGCAGCCAACGGCGTGCTCTCCGCACTTGCGCGCAGTCCGTCCACCTCGCCGCAGGTCTCTCTCGACGCCTTCCGCTCCCTCATTGCGCTGCAGCTCCACCCAAATCACTACACCTTCAACCTCCTGGTCCACACCCACTGCTCCAAGGGCACCCTCGCCAACGGTCTCTCCACGCTCTCCACCATGCAGGGTTTCGGCCTCTCCCCAGACGTCGTCACCTACAACACCCTCCTCAACGCTCATTGTCGCAAGGGCATGCTCGGCGAGGCGCGGGCACTGCTGGCCAGGATGAAGGAGGGTATCGCGCCCACCAGGGCCATGTATAATACCCTCGTCTCAGCGTATGCGAGACTTGGGTGGATCAAGCAGGCGACCAATGTCGTGGAGGCCATGACGGCATTCGGTTTGGAGCCTGACCTGTGGACGTACAATGTGCCCAATTTTTACTAATCGGCTCTTTTTACGAAGAAAATTTCCATTTGGCTCTGAGAAACTTAAACTCATCTTTGGACCTTGGGGTCGACGTCATGAGTCATGGTGTCGAGGTAACACGTCTCGGCGCTACAGATCTTGGCGTCGAGGTGCCTGACCATGCACTACAGAGAATCATAGGTGGCGTTGACATAGCCGATACCTCAACGTCAGAATACATGATGCCGTAGATCTTAGCGCCGAGCTCGAGCGATGTATTCTATCGCGTTGACGGCGCGCGCGACGAGGCCGACGTGGGTGGAGCAGGGCGACGTGTGTGATAAATGCTTGCGTAGCTCTGTCAAATTTTTATTACACAAGACAATATCCAACAAAGATCCACGACCCGTTAACAAATACAGCTGAGTTGATGTGCGCCTGCTGCTCACTGCTTTTGCTGTTGCTGCTCACTGTGCTACTGCTGCTCACTGTGCTGTGATCACTAGCAAATACAGTGGATGCAAAAACCTTGTAACTCTTTGGCTTGGTGAAGAACTGCATAGTTAATTTCAGACTAAATTGTCAAACCCAAACCTGACATGAAAGAATATGAAATGGCATCAAGAGAAAAAGGTGAACCATACGCACAGTGAGTTAACTTAGACCCTCAAAAGATTCAAAAGCAAAAAACAAAATGGAAGTTCACTTATATTGCGCATTGCAATGAGCCCCTTATCAAAGAAGAAAACGATTCCTAGAAAGGAAAAGAATATTCCAAAGCATGTCAGGCCAAACTCAATCACTATCCAAGATGAAATTCAGACGTCACACTGAGTTGGAAGAATAGACTGTGTAATATATGAACTAGCGAATATGCTTTGAGAGAATTCTTTATTTGGCACTGAAACAAATCACTCTTTCGTATTTGGCACTGGAAATTTTGAACTTCCTTATCTAGCATTAACTTAAAAATTCCTTCCATATATGACACTTCCGTCCATTTCAGACATCCCTCCGTTAGTTGATTAGGAAGACCATGTCAGCTTTTCATTAGAAGTACCAAAATGCCATCGGTCTCGTGCGTCCGTCCATCTCCCCTTCTCCCCCGAGCTCCTCTCTCCCGTCGCTCCTCTGTTCTGAAAGAGAAACAAGAGATACGAAACCTCTCAAACCGAAACCCTAGAGAGAATGGAGGCCGGAGGAGATGAGGATGGGGAAAAGGAGGCGCCGGCCGCCGTCGCCCAGGAACTCGCGGGGCGGGTCCCCCAGCTCGAGGCGCCCCACAGTTAGCCAAGCTCGCCCCATGGTCGTAGATCGAGGCGTGGGTCCAGCGGGGAACACGGGGGCGGGGCGGCTGGCCCCATCTTGCGGCGCGTGGTGCGCGGGGGGGGGGGGGCGGCCTCGCCCCCACCCGGAAATTTTTCGATCTGTTTTGGCCCAATCGCTCGCAGGTCGTAGCGCTTCGACCCGGACCCCGGAGCGGAGGGGAAGCCACAGCTGCGGTGGGAGCAACAGGGACGGCTGAGGCGGTGAAGCCATGGAGAAGCCGCCACCGGAGCCCGCCCCCTCGGCAGGCACGCAGGAGGTGGCGGAGCGGTTCAGGTCGCTCGTCGACCCCGATGACGTCGCCTCCATTAGGCAGACGCAACACCTCATGTGAGCTCGCCCGCTCCCCTTCCTTCCACCCCCCGATCCCGTCGAGCCCTGAATTCATCAGTGCTACTGCGGCGGCTTTCAGTTGCTGTGCCTAGCGTGCTAATTGAGATATTTTTGGGTATTTTCCTCGACAGATTTAGACAATTCTGGGGCTAGGTTCAGTGCGATATAATTGGCTATTTGCCATTGCAATTGTTGCCTCCTTGCTTATAATTGCCACTGAGTCTATGAAGAAGTCACCAATCAGCCACCTATAGTAAATTAGTAATTTGTTGCTTGATTGCTTACATGCCTGATGATGATTCATCATCTAAAGTGTGTGCTGACATGTGCTGCTACTCTTTGCCTTTTGCTTCTCTGGGAAATATTTCCTAGGTGCTCACTAAAATTTCACATGGATCCATGACTCCATGTATAGACCTCACAGTTAAACGAGTGTCATCATGGCGCTTAAGCCCTGTTTTCCGTTGCTGCATTTGATCAAAGGGATTTTAAACTTCTCTGCCATTGAACGGACGCCTGTAATTTTGGGTTCATTCATGTGGTAACAGTGTGTTACAACATAAGTAATTGCTTTGGCAATATTTTTTAGTAGGTTTTTGGCTTACTGAAGCATGTAGTAGGTAAAAAGGCTGTTGGGAACTCAGGATCATCGTGAGGATCCCATGGCCCATGGGTCCTGCCATCCTGGCATGCCAAGGATTAGCTTTTCTTAATAAAAATGGAGGGTCTCATAGCATCATATGTAAATGATACTAAAAATTTTGCCGGCATATAAACCTTTATAGTATCTATAGTTAGTAAAGCTTGCATTAGTTAGTTTGCCTTCTTTCTACAAATTACAAGATGTTCTAAATATTATTATAGTTCAGATGTAGCACCTTCCAGTGGTTAAATCATATGAAAATGGAATTGTATTATTTAGAAAAAGCCAATTTTGATTGAAATTGGTGTGAACAAGTGCACTCAAATTTAGAAATTCAGTTAATATTTCAAAATTTGCATTACAGACATCATAAGAGCAGATGTTAATATTTGCATGTGACATATGTATTTACCAAAGATGATAGCATGATGAATTCCATCATGTTTCAAAGATGATAGCAGATGTTAAGGGAGAAGGCTTCACAGAGGACTAATTTGTTGTTCTTGCATTTTCCCCCCACAGAATATGCAGAGAGAGAATCACCCTTCTATGCTGGCATCTTGACTTGGCCACCTAGGATTAAAGAAATTGGTTTGTCATATATAGAGAACATTTCTATCTGGAAATAAATCCATTAAATAACGAAACAAAATGTTCTAAAATCGAAGGCTTGAACTTGTTTATTAGCATTTTGATTAATCTTGTGATTTTGAGAAGTAGGAATTTCTCTCAACATATTTGGATTTTTATAGCCCGTGTATGATGGATAAGTAGCACAATACTGTTTATATGACTTCTCTTTTTATATACCATACTATGCATTCTGGGTTTATGGCGGTTCACATGATGTGCGCAAGAACTTGATGTGTTTTCTAAGCATGATCACAAAAGGCCGTTGTAACCACCGGATGCCTTCTGTTTTGAGCTGCTTCTGAAATTCCAGGCCTGTGGAGAATTCTTTATTTGCTTGTATATATGTAAAATCAACTTGAGAACAGTACAGCCAAAGTTTTACTAGTATATATACCATCAGAGGCTGTAGCAAATGCCAGTTACAATTCTCTGTGGTAGTCTCTATGCTGCCAAGATGGGTTGGTGCTACACATGCTGGAATCAGCTGTTAACCAAGTAACTGACTATCACCTCTGTGCCAGTTGATGTCTTTGCTCTGTAGTATGAATTTGCCAATCTTGTCTCGTATTTCTGAATATTATTATGTAGTCAACGAAGAGCAAGGATGTCATCCTAGTTTGAATGTACATGTGCAGGTCAAGAAGCATCTCCAATCAACTCGAGCCAATTTCCACCGAGTTTCAATCTCCAACAAAGGAGAAGGCTAAAAGGACCAAGAAACAGCTTGCTTCAAACCTAAAAAAAATTGGCAGCCCTGCAATGGGCACCAGAAACAAAACAGCTAAGCTTGCTAGTCCTGCAAATAGCACAAGAAGCAAGAGAATGTTGAGCTTGTGATTTCTCTATGTAGATGTGCTTGGCAATGTATAAGGCATATGCTCTATGAACTGTAATGTGAATTTAGACCCTCTATGTATGAACATTCATGTGTTTATCTCTATGAACCTCATAATGTATGCATATGTATGAACCTAGACATGTGAACTGTAATGTGATTCTCTACGTAGATATGCTGACATTGTGGTCAGATTTGTGAAGCTTGTGCATCAAGTATATTTGTCATATTTATGCTTTTCTTATTTGACATTATGTCTATTTATTCTTTTTCCTATCTGGCACTACATGTTGCTGGTACATAGAAGGGCATATATGTCATTTTAGGTGGCACTTGACACCGTTACTGCATCAAATGGACGGAAGTGCCATATACGGAAAGAATTTTCAAGTTGATGCTAGATAAGGAAGTTCAAAATTTCCAGTACCAAATACGAAAGAGTGATTTGTTTCGGTGTCAAATAAAGAATTCTCTCATATGCTTTTACAACATCGCACGAAAGATTTTGCAAGCCAGAATTTTTCGTCACACTTCAAACATTTAACATGATCTTTTTAATACAGCCAAAACACTAAAAATGTGGTATTTTACACTTGATGATTCTACCAAGATTCGTTGAAAATTTGCATCAGAACCCGGACAGAACAAGAGGATTTCAAAGTGGTTTAGCATCTATTCCTTACGGTGATCAATCAGAAACTAGCATAGACCTTGCAGCAGCAGCATATCTAGTTTCTGATGCTAACTCCGTAGATATGCATCCACTGTATTTGCTAGTGAGCACAGCTGCGCAGGGAGCAGCAGCAGCAAAAGCAGTGAGCAGCAGCAACGCATCAACTCAGCTGTATTTGTTAACGGGTTGTGGATCTTTGTTGGATATTGTCTTGTGTAATAAAAATCTGACAGAGCAAGCTAGCTACGCAAGCATTTATCACGCACGTCGCTCTGCTCCACCCACGTCGCTGCGGCCGTCCTCGTCAGCCTTGTCCGCCTCGTCGCGCGCGCCATCAACGCGCCAGAATACATGGCTCGAACTGAGCGTCAAGATCTACGGCGCCGAGCTCGGCGCTATGTATTCTGGCGTCGAGGTACCGATCACGTCAACGCCACTTAGGATTTCCTGCAGTGCACGGCCAGGCACCTCGGCGCCAAGATCTGTGGCGCCGAGACGTGTTACCTCGGCGCAAGAACTCATGGCGCCGACCCCCAGGGTCAAAGATGAGTTTAAGTCTCTCAGGAGGCCAAACGTAAATTTTCTTGAGAAAAAAGATCAAATAGTAAAAAATTGGGTACAATGTGCTCGCTGCAGGGCTGTGCCATGCAGGGAAGGTGGACGAGGCATTTAAGCTGAAGGATGAGATGGAGCCGGCTCGGCATAGTATCGCCTGACGTAGTTACCTACAATACGCTTGTTGATGCATGCTTCAAGTGTCAGCGCTCTTGTGATGCACTGAATCTGCTTGGGGAAATGCGTGACAAAGGGGTGAAGGCAAGTTTGGTCACACATAACATTGTTGTGAAGGGGCTCTGCTGCGAGGGGCAATTGGAAGAAGCATTAGGGCGTCTGAAAATGATGGCAGCGGAGGGGCTGGCACCAGATGTGATTACATACAATACATTAATTGATGCATACTGCAAAGCCGGCAATGTTGCAAAAGCATTCTTGTTGATGGATGAGATGGTGGGAAGGGGACTCACAATGGACACTTTCACCCTAAACACTTTGCTGTACAACCTATGCAAAGAGAAGCGTTATGAAGAAGCTGAGGAGCTCTTGCATTCACCGCCACAGAGGGGTTTTGTACCTAACGAAGTCAGTTATGGTACAGTGATGGCAGCCTACTTTAAGGAGTCTAATCCAGAGCCTGCTCTGCGTCTGTGGGATGAAATGGTCAAGAGGAAGTTAACGCCAAGTATTTCTACTTACAACACATTGATCAAAGGGCTTTCTACAATGGGGAAGTTGACAGAGGCAATTGATAAATTGAATGAGCTGATGGAGAATGGGTTGGTACCAGACGACACCACATACAATATCATCATCCATGCCTACTGTAAGGAAGGGGACTTGGAGAAAGCTTTCCAGTTCCACAACAAGATGGTGGAGAATTCCTTTAAGCCAGATGTTGTTACCTGCAACACTTTAATGAATGGGCTTTGTCTGTATGGCAAGCTTGAGAAAGCGATGAAGCTTTTCGAGTCATGGGTAGAGAAAGGGAAGAAGGTTGATGTTATCACATATAACACCTTAATTCAAGCTTTGTGCAAACATGGCGATGTCGATACAGCTTTGTGTTTCTTTGCTGACATGGAGGTCAGAGGCTTGCAGCCTGATGCATTTACATACAATGTTGTGTTGTCTGCACTATCTGAGGCAGGGCGACCAGAGGAAGCACATAATATGTTGCATAAATTGGAGGAGAGCGGAAAATTATCTGAAAGATTTTCTTATCCTTCCATGAAATCTTCTGTGGAGGAAGTGGAGACAGGGAAGGACCCAGAGGTTAAATCTGGTGGTGATCAGGAGAGCTATAATAAATCTGTAAATGAACTCTGCATTGGTGGGCAACTGAAAGAAGCCAAGGCTGTTTTGGATGAGATGATGCAAAGGGGCATGTCTGTTGACAGTTCAACCTATATCACTTTGATGGAAGGCCTTATCAAAAGGCAAAAGAGGCAAACACATGCAGCTGGATAGGATATGATTGGTTTTTGCTGCTGTGGTATGTGACATTGTCCATGGTTTTGCCATAACTTCATCAGTTGGTCATAAACTGACTAGGTATATTATCCGGCCCTTGGAATATTTTAAATGTAAGAATAACAGTAGCAACAATTTTAATTTGGAATATTGGATTTCTACTAGTAAGATTCGAGTCCCCTGGAACACAAAATAGCTATGGCTGAGCATGAGCTGTGTTACCGGATTCTTGATACAGTTCTTCATTTCGGTTGCTCCATTTGTAGTGGCGGCCACGGAGCGGGTAGTTAGGCCATGATAAGCTGTTAAGTTTGCTGGCTGATTTCCTTTAGTAGTTCCCTGATTTGAGTGTAGACGACGCTAATTGATTGAGGAATCAAATTTGGGTCAGTTAAATGTTGGTAACAAATCCATTTCTTTTCCGGGGAAATTCCAATGTTCCAATTCATTCTGCTGCAATTTCATCTTTCTTGATTTGGCACGCTAATCAGCCTCTTTTTCTAGAAATTCCAACCGTTGTTTCTTCCCTGTCCAAATTTTGCAGTTTTTGAGCTCAACTCCATTTTTGCTGCAGGCACGTATCAATTGGAGTAGATAAGCGGCACGGTGGGTATGAGGAGCAGGCACCCAAAGGCGTTGGGTTTCCACTGCTACCCGGCAAGACACCGGTCCCTAACTCTGGTACTATTGAGCTTAGCAGCATTGGTCGTCTTTGTGAATTTCCATCTTCTCATCATTCATAAGGAGGAGGATGAGAATATGAGTACACACGAGATCCGCCGATCGATTATGAGGGCGCCGCAAGGGATACAAGAAGCCGCCTACAATAGTGGATGAGTTCTTGATGTGCAGTGCATGATATGTTCTTCCCAGAACTGAATACGGCTGTACATCCAATCAATGGTGGAAATGGCAGCATGTACTTCTACTACCCAGGCAGAATTTGCTTGGACACTGATGGAAAACCATTTCAAGCTCATGGAGGAGGTGTCCTGTATGATAAGAGGACCAATACCTATTTCTGGTATGGGGAGAATAAGGATGGCATTACAACGCTCACAGCAAGGGAGCAGACAAGGTGAGTTGTACTTTCCGATGCTATCAATATTCAACACCCATTCGTGGTCTGGGACTTATGATATGTTGCTGTAGAAGCACTCAACTCAATTGTTTCATCTAATGTGAATGACCTATGTCAAACTCAAAAGGCACTAGCTAGTTAACATAGACGAATGTGATGGTGTCAGGTTTATATTTTGGGGCATGAATACTATATATATACACAATATCAGATTGAATACTCTGTAAGAGAGCTTAACACTTTATTTTTAGACTTCTGGCAGATAGGGCATAAAAAAGGGCAGACCCAGTGCCGGAGGCTCCCACATGAGTGGGGTCTGGGGAAGGGATAAACCGAGACAAGCCTTTCCCCCGCAAAATCTGTCGGAGATGCTGCTTCGAACCCATGACCTGGTGACTCAGTGAGACAGCTCTCACCACTGCACCAGGCCTGCCCTTCTCTGGCAGATAGGGCATGTAGAAATCAAATTGATTTAGCATGCACTGCACATGACCAGAGCAGGATCAAGTAGACACAATAGTGTGCTAGAAGTTTGGAGAAGAATGATGGGAAAGGATCAACTTACCCCATTTCAGAACTTCCGTGTAGGAATTTCAATTTGTTGCATCATTATCCCAAACTAATGCCTTGCTCAAAGATTTAGTAATCATATCATTTGGAGACTATTTGTTTCTTTCTCTTTGGATAAACTAACTCAGAGATAGCTAGAAACTAGTATGTGGAACTCCTAAGAAAACTAATATGTACAGCACCTAAAAAACTAATATGTAGAACACCTAAAAAATAGTATGTAGAAGAAAGTTTAATTTCTCTAAATATGACCGAATATTTCAGTGCATTTGTAACTGTCTGTGCTAATGCACACATCTAATTTTCGTAACCTTTTAGATTCTGTTGGTGAGGCTAAATCGCTAGGAGGCATGTTGGAAGTTATGGTGTATTGGTATGGTAAGAAAATTGACTGGGCTGTTTTAAGGCGGGTTACTTGGTATGTAGAGATGAAAAGCTAGTAACAATTTTGACTGTTATTATTCATATGAAATTGGTTTGAGCTCCAACATTTTCTTTGCGTACAAACTAGCATTTTTTATGCTCTAGTGGTGTTAGAATCAAAGTGTGCCAAATTGGAACAATGAGATATATCAGTAGATGTGGGTTTGAGTTCACAAAATACCAAATCAAGAATCCACTTATAGGCTTTTGTCATACAAGTACTGGCCTATAGTTTTTTTTTCGCAAAGGCAGAACGTTAAACAATGATTAGAGAAGAACTTTGGCCATTTCAGATTACAAGGCAAAGGCACTAAGGCAGATAAGCACACACGCATACACCCTAATAGACATGCACACTAAGGCCTTGTTTGGATGCGCATGTATCCATTTCAATCCACTCCAATACATGTGGATTAAGGTGGATACACATGCATCCAAACAAGGCTCAAGGGTGGTATATCTGGGGAGTGCATTGTGCCAGTGATCTCAATTCTTTCATACCCAGTAGACATTCACACCAGTGGTGGTGTATTGGAAGGTGCATTGTGATGTGTGATTGCAGTTCTTTGATTGATTAAATCGAAAGTGACTGATAGTGTAACTGCATTATGGTGGTGCCAACAACCAGAAAGTGATTTCTTTCTATTTTTATAAAAATGGACTCTTGTGGACAGCAAAGAACTCTTCAGTGGTTATGAATTGGAGGGATTTCTAGTTAAGGATTCTCTGGCTAGACTTCAACCTGATTATTCTGATATAAAGAATACCAGCATTGGGCAAACTGTGGAACCAGCATAGTTTACTAAATTTTCCAAAAACACACATAATTAGTACATATGTGCTGCTGACAAACTGAACTGATGTTTCAGCAGCAGAACTTAGTAGGTGCTACTTTGCTTCGGTACTTAAAAGTGATGTTTGTTTTGTCCACCTTCCTATTTGGTGGATATTTAGTGTCTTTGTCATATCTAGCTACTAACTTTGACAGATCATTTTCCAGGTTTGACATCATTGGACTAAGTTGCTATTCTTCGAAGGACCTGTGGACGTGGAAAAATAAAGGGCTTGTCCTCCGTGGTGAGGAGAAGAATGTAACACATGGTCTTCACAGATCCAATGTCCTGGAGAGGCCCAAGGTGATATACAAATACAATGATCGGACTGGCAAATATGTGATGTGGATGCACATAGATGATGCTAACTACACCAAAGCTTCAGCTGGTGTGGCCGTCAGTGATTCTCCGACATTCACTTATCTCTACAGCAAGCGTCCACATGACTGCGAAAGTATAGACATGACCATCTTCAAGGATGATGATATGGAAAGGCCTACCTGATATACTCTTCTGAGGACAACAGCGAGCTCCACATTGGCCCGCTAACTGATGACTACCTTGATGTCACTGATGTGATGCCAAGGTTTCTCATCGCACAGCATCAAGAAGCTCCTGCGCTCTTCAAGCATGAAGGCACCTTTATGGTAACCTCTGGCTGCACAAGCTGGGCTCCAAACATTGTGCTGGCTCACATGGCAACATCAGTGATGGACCTTGGGAGACACTGGGGAACCCTTGTGTGAGAGGGAATGAGGTCTTCAGATCAACAGCATTCTTCTCCCAGAGCACATTTGTCTTGACAGTTCCAGGGCTGCTGGGCTCATTCATCTTCATGGCTGATCTGTGGAACCCATCCAATCTTAGAGATTCGCGGTACGTCTGGCTGCCTCGATAGGGGGAGTCCCTGATGAAGCTGCAGACTTTAGCTTCATCAGCCTGTTCGGTGGCTGATCGGCTGGTACTGATACGATCGTATACGATCAGTGGATTATTACTGCTAGGCTAGATTAGGTGTGAGAGAAAAATACTGTTCTGGACAAGCCGTTTACGACCAAGCGAAAAGGCTGCATGTTCCCTCTCTGGTCCCGGGTGTCCATTTACTGGCACAAACGGTGGCATCTCCCTGAGGGGTGGAGGGATTCTTGAAAGTCTGAAGTTTTTTTTAAAAGAATTGAAGTTCTTATATGCTGTTACATTGATAGATACCGAAGTATTGACATTTCACACATTGGTGTACGTTGTAGTGTCTAGTTTCTTTTGTTGCTTGACAATTTGTTCATTTAGGCATGCTGTGCTTTTCCAAGAACCTCATTAATTATTTCACTCGAAATATTTATACTAGTTTAGAGTTTATGTTTTATTCTTGTCTGTTACTCTAATTGACACAAGGAATATAATTGGTACTGCTTTGTTCAGGTCCTGGTCCACGTTTATTCTAGGGTGCTTTAGCTTTGTGTTTAGTTTCTTGGGCAACTTTAGCCTGGCTAGAATCCTAGCGTGGATAGGCTTAGCATGCTCCCGCTAAGCTAACCCCTGGTTGTTTGTTGTCTGTACTGTGTAAGCCTAGCTAACCCCACGACGTGTTTGGTTACCTGGATTGTTTCGATACAGTCATCTCTTCAAGTAGTTACCCCCTTGGAGAGATTTCGTCGAACATGCGGTGGGCACCCTTGGCGAGCAGCAGCGCACCGCAGCGGCGAGCAACGGGCAGCAGCACACGGCAGAGATTGCACGACGAGCACGGCGGCACCAATCGCTAGCACGATAAGCACCTCGGCGAGCACGGATTGCCCGACGCGGCCTCCTGGAGAGCACCTCGGCGAGCACGGTCCTGTTGTGGCCACCGCTCCCGCCGCTCATGAAGAAGAGAAGCTCAGCCACCACTCCGGCCACTCCTGAAGAGGAGCTCGCGTCACGGCATGCTCGAGAAGATGGTCGCCATGTTGCGGCTGCCGATTTGCCAGATTCGTCGGAGGAAGACCAGATGCGCCAGATTCGCCCGAGCTCCTGGCGGAAGGAGGAGCAGAGGAGGACTATTTCAGCGCTAGTACCAGATGTGGACTTCGGCGGGAGGAGGATGAGCTCCCGGCTACCGGGTGACCCCGCCGCAGTTGCGCCACGAGACGACCACCACCGCGAGATTGGCCCCTGTCGTGACACGACCACCACCGTGCCGCGCGAGCTACGGCCGGGCGACCCTGCCACCGCGAGCGAGGAGTGGCGGCGTGCGAGCGCGGAGGTCGACGAGCCGCGCATGAGCGTGGAGGAGCGGCGGGAGTGGTGGCCGGTGTGATTGCCGGCGGGAGGAGCACCGCAGGGAGGGAAGACGGGAGGGAGGTGACTCGAACGCTACCTGCGCCCCTAACCAAGCCTGGCTCTAAAAAAAACAGGGACACTTACGTTCGCCAGACCAGCGGTGTACGGTTGGCTCCCCGAAGCCAGGCCCCAGTCCAAACAAGTAGGAACCAGCTTATTAGAGTATTTCTCTCTCACAACAAAATAGCTTCGGTCGATTTATCAGTCGACTTTAAAACCAGTGGAACATGTCTCAGATCAGGAGTTAGGGGGTGTTTGGTTCTTTAGGCGCTCCTAAAATTTATGTCACATCGAATGTTTAGAGGCTAATAAGGAGTATTAAATATAAATTAATTATAAAACTAATTACATAGATGGAGGCTAATTTCCGAGGCGAATTTTTTAAGCCTAATTAATCTATCATTAGCACATGTTTACTGTAGCACCACATTGTCAAATCATGGACTAATTAGGCTTAAAAGATTCGTCTCGCAAATTAGTCGCAAGTTATGCAATTAGTTTCGTAATTAGTCTATATTTAATACTTCATGCATGTGTCCAAACATTCGATGTGACAGGAATTTTAGGAGGTGGGGAAGGAACCAAACAGCCCCTTAATCACCCAACCAAACACACCCATAAACTCCACTGAGAAAGAAAAACAACCGACAACGCAGTAATAAATTTTGAGATCATTCTTTTCAAATGTTGTTGTGATACAGCTAGCTAGCACTATCACCTAACAAGGATGGATCACTCCTTTTAATTGATTTATTAGTCTCTCTACTGTGGTAATTTTATTAAGGTATAGTGGAGCAGGTTATGTTAGCACTTATCTTGAGATCTAGCTTCAGTTTTCTATTAGTGGCGGCACCAACTGATGTACACTGAACATGACCAATATCTGATAGAGTTTACTTGTTCTTTATGTTCAGTCCATATGTTCATCTTATTCGTCTTTTTGCCTTCTTTCTTAGTTGCTTTTCTTTGCAACGTTCGGTCCATATGTTCATCTTATTCGTCTTGTTTACCTCTTTTTCTTGTTATTTCCCTTTCAATTTAATTATTAGAGTATGAATTTGGCGCCCTGGTGGGTTAGCACCCTGTTTATCCACACCGTTGGATTGAATTCTAAAAAGCTGCTCAAACAAACACTAACAGCAGCAGACGGCTGCACAGTCCAGTAAAAAAATGAAATATATACCTGTCTAACTTCTGTGAATCAAAATGATGTGTTTATGTTGTTGTATGGAGTTCATTCTCCTCTGTTGAACTATTTAAGATATAGTCCCATAATTTTTAGTTGCACACCATGGTACCTGTGTTCCATATATAGATAGCATGATGGCTAAGGCACATAAGTTTGTAAGAGCATCTCCAAGAGCCTTTCAAAAATCTACTCTCTAAATTATCATTTAGAGAGTCATTTGAGTAAAAGTTGTTTTCTATATCTTTATACTTTCCAACAACTTTTCTATATTTCGTGCGCAGTCTAGAGAGCCATCCTCACTCTCCATATTTGGCTGACGAGAAATCCGGAACAGAAGATATCTATATTTGTATATCCAATTGAAGAGGTTGTTGAAGAGTGTTTTTTCACCAAAATCTCTATTCATGTAAATTAGAAAAATAATAAAGAATCTCTTGAGCATCTCTAAGAGCCTTTCTAAAATTTACTCTCTAAATCATCATTTGAAGAGTCATTTGAGTAAAAGTTATTTTCTATATCTTTATACTCTCCAACATTTTTTTCTATATCTTATGCACAATATAGAGAGCCATCCTCACTCCATCTTTGGAGAGCGAGAAATTCGGAATAAAAGATATCTATATTTGGATATCCAATTAAAGAGGTTGTTGGAGGGTGTTTTTTCACCAAAATTTATATTCCTGTAAATTAGAGAAATAATAAAAAATCTCTTGGAGATGCACTAAGGCCCAATAATATGAAAACCATAAAGTGACGCTTTGTAATACATTAATTCAAGCACAAAGTGATCTGGAATGCAAAATTATATTAAAAAACAGGTATACACCAATCTGCAGCATAACATCATCTGCTACTACATAGAAATCCGATATACAACCAGTTCTATATGTTATAAATATTTTTTACTATGCCACTTATCATGTCTTCCGTTGAAGTTGACGGGCAATCGCATGCAACAGCTGAGAAAGAGAGGGCCACACCATTTTCATTTATATTATTACTATTGTACATATCGAGTCAGGGTTCCCAAAGGCGGCACTAAGTGCATGCTTTAGCGCGCTTCAGCGCTAAGCGGATGAGTGAAAGTGAATCTAGCCCTTTAGTGGGTTTTGGATGATTAAATGATAATGTGATTAAAGGTCTGACCTATTTGCTAAGTGTTGGATAGGAAATAAGTTATCTCACGGGTACTTGATGAAAGCCAGAATGAAGTGTTGTTGTATAAACAATCTAGTTCAAACACAAAACAACAATGCAAATGAAATTCATGCAAGGCTTAGTCATTGTGGGATTTCTATGAGTTATATTAAAGCAAGTACGTTGAGAAATAATTAATGAGACATGAGTGATTGCACATGGAATGGTCTCACTTTTTAGAGCTTGCTACATTGAAAGACAATTATACAAATGATCTTAATGAATGATTCAACATCAAGTGTAACTTGATGGCTTGAGATGGTGAAGATAGCAAGGAAAGGCTTCGAGGTACTAAGTAAGGGTGAAGGGCAAGCGATGGCTTGGCGACCAAGGAACCTAGTTAGGGTGAAGAAGGAAGTATTTGCATTTAGTTGAGGTACCAATCAAACTATGTTGGTCACATTGAAGTGAAGGATCAAAGTCTTGGATAATTTGTTGAAGTGACTTGATACATTTGAAGTCAACTCACATTTGTTGAATGGAATCAAGTTACACGCTCAAGATGGCTATGCTCAAGGAGAAAATCAAAGTCGACATGTTGACACCCTCACTTGATGATGATTGAAGGCTATGGCATTTGGTTTGAAGGAAATCAACTCATGCGACTCAACTCTGTTTTCATTTTATCTTGAGTTAATAGGTATGTCGTACTATTAAGAGAGATGCATCATGTTGATAGATGATTATTCATAAGTACTCAAGCCAACCCATGTGAGGATTGAGTGAAAGAGTCACACAAGTGCTAACTCACTTTGTTGCAGCTGGAAATACCAGATGTGTCCGGTATGATACCGGACGTGTCCGGTATTGGGTCAGCCGTGGTGACTTCATCGGTGTTCTTGGTTTGGTTCGTCCGGAGTTCCAACAAGTATCAGGAGTTCTGGGGGCTAGAAGTCCCGGCAATCGTTGAGAGTTTCCGACACCTCACAACATCATTGACTTAGTGACCGTTGGAGCTGTACGGGCAATACGTGTCCGGTATTCCCAACGGCTCTATAATGGCTAGTTTTTCAAAGGGGCTATAAATACCCCTTAGCCTCCACCTTTGGAGGCTACTGGTTTTGCTGACTTCTATACATATTTTTAAGCCTTGAGAACACTCTCCAACCCTCTCTTAGTGAGTGATTGATCCAATTTGCAAAATCTATCTTGTGGGTTGAGTGAGATTCAAAATTGAGAGCATGCCACCCTTGAGCACTTGTGCATATTTGTCGATCTCGTGATTTGCATTTGTTACTCTTGGACTCCTCGGTCCTAGATTGCTAGGCGTCGCTGGAGAGCACCTAAGAGATTGTGGTGTGCCTTGGGAAGTTTGTAACGGTTTGATTCCATCGCCGTAAGGGAAGGGATCAACTAGTGGAAGAAGGAAAAGGTGTTGGAAAAGACTCTAGCTAGGGTGACCTTTGTGGTCCTTTACAGCTGACTTTCGTTGGGTCGCTCGTAGCCCCCTCAACGGAGAGTAGGACTCAACGGAGTCCGAACTTTGGTAAAACAAACACCGTGTCTCGATCTCTCTTTTCATTTGGTATTTGTGTTACTTCTGTGTTGCTTGAGCTTGTAAACAGGTTACCAAAAGGTGCCAACAACTTGGTGTAAAAGGAGAAATCAAAAGGAAGAAGTTAGGACGTGATCTGCACAACCCGTGTATACCGGACGTGTCTGGTATTGATACAGGACACGTCAGGTATTGGAGGACTGAGCCGACTTCATTTGTTTGTCGCCCTAACTTTGTGTTGCAGGGTTGTAGCTCCTAGATACTTTCTCAATATCTTGTATACTTTGTGTTTAACTCGTGAGGGGTTCATTTCTCTGATTTGGAATTTCTGAGACATCAGAAATTTCCATTCTAATCGTTTCCGCATGTTAAAGGGTTGATTTTTTAGAAACGCATATTCACCTCCCTTTAGGCGGCATCCTTGTTCCTTTCAATGGGTAATGCTTTGCTTTGGGGCATAAGCGCTCTCAAAGTGGCGTGACCGCCTTGGTGGAGCAGGGGAGGCGGGAAGGGAGGGGGAGGTGTGCACGCAGGGTCGCCAGCCGGTGTGCGGAGAACTAGAGGTGAGGGCACAAGGCAACTGGCAAGAGGCGGGAGGTGGAGCCACTAACACCGTTGCCGAGCCTAGGACTACCCCGCCGTCGCTAAGAGCCAGAGCCTGAGCGTCGTCGCCATCGCCTACGTGCCGAGCGCGAGTAGGGGAGGGAGCAGAAGATGGAGCGACGGCGCTGCGAGGAAGATGAAGATGGGAGATGAAAAAACATCGACGGCTATCAGGTTGTGTGCCTTCGTTGGAGCAGTGAAAAGGTTAATTAGGCCAAAGAAACGTGTGGGTGTGGTGGAACATCGGTTTGTATTGAATTAATGGGCTTCTAGATGGGCCACTAAATAAAAGCCCATACCATCATTTTTTCCTTTTTATTTTCCATTTCTTTTTTCTTTCAACATCTTTTGATAAATCAACACCTAACTCAAATGCATGTTGGATGCTTTGAGTTATGTGTTAGGGGTGTATTATATGTTCTTTTCTGAGAAAGACACTCAAAAGAGTGTCTCATATCTGATATGCATAAGGAAAACAATAGCTCGTACAAAATGACAACTTGACACAAAATGACCTCTAAAAAAATAAGAGTACATTGAAGATCAAACTAGTCATCTTCTTCCTTTGATCATCCATTGCCCGTCGAAAATTGAAAAATGCGCTGAACAACAAAGGAAAGGGACACCTGCAAAATCCACTCATCGCTTATAACGAGATCTAGAACCCACCGAAAGAACATCAATTGGAGGAACCCTCCAAGGAACATAGGCTTACAATCCTTCACCACCAAAATAGAGTATTGGAGACGTCAGATCTTGCAATAGAACCAAAAGAAGAGGTTGAAATCATCATGAAGAGAGCCAACTGACTACTTTCCTGATAAGCACACCGACTACCACCAAGATCTAAAGATAACCAATAGATCTAACAGACCAAACTCTCAGTGGCCATTCGTCGACGTCGAATCGAACGTCGACGGGGTAGGGAGAGGCCAGAGAGACCTTATTCTAGTGCGTCATCATTGTCACCGCCTCATCGATGATGCCAAAAACCAAACCCTAGAAGAACAAGGATCAACAAAAAACTAAAAACTACGGAGGGGTCGGGTCTCCACTCCTCTAGCCACCGAGGCATTCCTGCTGGGAAGGGCGACAGTGGCAGTTGTTTTTCTCTTGTGGGCGGTGGCTTAGGGGGTGTATTATATGTTAGGGACCTATTAGTGTGTTCAGGGTCCAATTACATAGCCAAGAAACTTGTGAGATAATGATTACGGTCCATTTATAACCCCTAGATGTTCTTTTGTAAATACAAGCCCCACTAGGGGAATTTGTGAAAAATCTCCCCAACCACCTACCCTACAAAAAGGGGTCTTGCCCTTCATTTATTTTCACTGTGTTAGTTGCTCTCCAATCTCATCTCTCAAGACCAACATTTTGAATTTTTTTGGCATTTCAAAACACTTATGTACACTTAGGAACGCTTAAGCTCTAGGAGATAGGTCACCACTCGCAGTGTTTAACGCTTTTTGTATTGCATGTAAATAATGTATATGACCTCTCTAGTTAGCATTATCATGCGCTCGTAAGAAAACATGGATATAGATTTTTAGAAACTTGTATATTAGGTTTAAGACCAAGGGAAAAAATAGAATACTAACATCAGCAAAGCGAAAACAATTCAGAATAGTTTGTCCAGGAACATAAAAAAGAGTCAAATATTCGAGAATATGAAAACGGGTAAATACGGACATCAACCAAAACAGATGGGGAAGCAGAAGGGACCTAGCCACTGATTCATTTGCACTCTCTCAATTGATCTCCATTCTCATCTCTCATTTGTTCGGTCCAAGACCAAAATTCTAAATTTCTGCTGCATTACAAAATGCTTAAACACGCTTAGGAACGATTAAGCACGCTCGGTGGGTCGCCACTCGCGTAGCGCTTGATGCTTTTTGTAACCTTGTATCTAGTTAGTTGATTGTGTTTATCTTTAAGAAATATGGAGCAATACTATAATACGTATCCAGCTAGCTAAGTGTGTTCTCTTTATTTGTTGTTGCTAAGGTTCATATCTGATCCTGTTAGAACATAAGTCACAGCCTGTGTGTGTACAAGTTAGGGTTTATATTGTATTAGGATGGATGGTAAAACTTTTACTGTCCTTGTCATGTAACACGTACCTTTACCATGTAAGTGATAATTATGACAATGATTTACCCTGTTGAATGTACTATTTGTAACGCCAAGTGCTTATACTGGAAGTTTTTTTTGCATACAACATTGAGGTCGAGCTTGCAGCTGTTGCAATGATTCCCTTGCTAGATAAGGATGAAGATGTTATGGGCTAAGCTCAAGTAGATGTGACTGCTTGCCCTACTTTACTTCTAGCTTAATGTGGATAATTTTAAGAGTAACATTTGTATCTGTGTTTGGTTGTATTGTTAGTAGTAGCATTGCCTGTGCATGTTTCTCTCAAAATATATATTTTATGAGTTTGTTGGTTCGGTACTTCAGGAAACTGATGGAATTCTAATGGAAATGATAAATTTTTTTCTGTTATCTTCTAGGAACCGATGGGTTGAGGCCAAATCATATACGACTACCACTAAAAGTTTAATGGGTGCTGATTTTTTAAATGGCAACAATATTTTTGAATTCCTTGATTTTTTTTCTAAATTTTCTGAAATGATTTAGTCGGTTGGGATTCTAATCCTTCTCCCAAATGGGTGTGGGAAATCTGCCCCATTTCATGTTGAAAACCATGTGCATTTGTTCCCCACCAATCCACCGTCTAAAGGAGGGGCGAGACCAAGTTTTATTCTTCAATTCAAATCACAGTGTTGAAAACTAGAAAAAAAACCTAAAATAAGGATAAAATCTAAGTTATAGTCTTGAAAATAATCTTGAAAACTGAGAAATAGAACGTTGCACGCACCAGAGTGGCCTAATGCCCAAGAGGTCATTCATTTCCCCCCCCGCACTGAGTAGCCCAGGACCTAGGATGCATCCAAATTTCCAATCAGGTAGCCGTCTTAGTTGTCCGGTCCAAATTCCGCAAAGTCTGCGCTACTGGTTGTCTCATTCTCCGTTCAGAGCTCACTCATCAAGGACTTGTCGCTCAGGACAGGGTTGTCGCTGTTGCCAAGTCCCAAGATAAAATTTTAATTCCCAAAAAAAGAGCTTTCCTCTCTACCCGATTTATCGTTTGGGTAGAGAAGAAGAAATCTTAGGCCATATTTGGATACCTCATAGATTGTGGAATCTGACTTCTAAAAGTTAGATTGTTGCAAGCTAGATTATAGAAGCTAAGTTAGAGGTTGTTTGGATTCATAGATTGCATGAGTTGCGATAGACAACTTTTTAGAGTAAATTACCATAATGTCCTCACTCTTTTTATTTTTTATGTTGCTGCTATGGAAGAAAGAGGGACAACATGGTCTTTTGATGTCTAGAAGCTGCAAGAAGCTAGTTTCCCTCGGTGATTTTTTTTTTAATTTTAACCGTTTTTTGAATATAATTTTAAATCTAACACTGTCGGATTTTTAAAAAAAAACTAACACTTTTGGCCACGCCTATTTTCGTGGCGCGGCCAAAAGCCTGTGCCGCGCCATGATGGTGGTGCGGCAGAGGGCTGACGTGGCGACGACCCGGTCCGCTGACCGCTGATAGGGCAGGGCTCTGCCGCGCCACCGATCTTGGCGCGGCACTGCCGCGCCCTGATACATGGCGCGGCAGGGCCAAATAAATATAGCGCGCGAGCCCCCCGCCCGCACGCACCCCTGCCCGCCCGCGCACGCCGCCAGCCAGCCGCCGCGCCCCGCCGTCGCCCAGCGCACGCCTCCAGCGCCCGCACGTGGCCGTGCCTGCCCACGCCGCGCCCGCCCGCACCCTCACCGGCCACTCCCGCCAGCCGCGGCCGCCCGCGCCTCGCAGTACCGTCGCCGTCCGTGCCACGAACGCCGGCGCGTCAAGGCCGCCCGCTCCTAAGGTACCTCTCTCTTGATTTAAAGTTATTTTGATTATTATTGTATTAGGATAATTAGTTTGTGATTTACGTAGATAGTTTTTAGATTTTAGGTATTTATTATTTAGTTTGTGATTATTATTGTTTTAGGATATTTAGTTTGTGATTGATTAGGTATTTATTATTTAGTTTGTAGTTAGTTATTTAGTTAGGGATTGTAGCGAGCCGGTCGAGGGATCGTAATTCATTCGAATGTTTCGATCGTGGGTTAATCCTACCGTGGCCGTAACGTTGAGCGTAACTCGCTCCCTCGCTTCTTGGTTGGTGTTTATTTTACGATCTCTAGCCCCTATCCACGTCCATAGCACATGACCATCGGGCTTATCCTTGTACCGATATGTACATGTGCTTTCATATTGCATTACAAGTAGTTCAAATTTTACAATGCTACATAATGTTAATTTAAATTTTGTTAATTTGAATACTCTAATGTTTTGTTTATCAATTTATAACAGGATGGCCCCTCCCACGCAACACCCGTTATACCCCATTTTTGAGGTGGAGTACGACGACCAGCACCGAACACACATCTTGAGCGATAATGATGCAGAGGTGGCCTTGCCTCCTTTGAGGCCCTGCACGCACACCAGGGCGTATCAGTGGGACGAGCGTTACGTGCCGTACATACGGCGTGCCGGCTTCCTCGAGCTTGTCCGTGTTGTCAACCACGGTCTTTCGCCCCTTGACCTGCACTACTTACTGTAGCTGTAGATAGGTGCGAGTGCATTCTTTGTACGTAAACTTTCTTCTAATAAATTTGAGACTACTAACAGTCGTTCTATTCTTATAACAGGTGGAGGCCTGAGACCCACACGTTCCACTTACCTTGTGGCGAGATGACCTTGACGTTACAGGATGTGAAGGCTATTTAGGCCATCGATTGGGGGGACTTCCAGTGACAGTGATAGTTGACAACGATCACTAGAGTGAGCTGGTGGCTCAGTTTACTGGTTTTCTTCCACCGGACGACGAGGCCTCCAAGAAAAATAAGTGAGAAATTCAAGTCTATTTAATACTTGCATTGCTTTATAGCTGGCATCGGGTCTCATTTTCTTTGATCAATTACAGGAAAAGTTCTGGTGTTTCGTCGTCCTGGATCACAAAACGCTTTAAGTACTTGGACCCACAAGCCGAGGAGGCACAGATCGATAGGTTCGCTCGAGTGTGGCTCTGGCACTTTCTTGGTGCTTTCCTCTTCCTAGACGCCTCGGGCAACACCATCAGCTGGATCTTCCTTGACATACTTCGCCAGCCGTGGGAGAACATAGCGGGGTACAGCTAGGGCAGCGCAATCCTGGCATGGACGTATCGACAGCTATGCGTTGTCTACCGTCGCACCTCAGGACATGCGAACCTTGACGGTTGCTCCTACCTACTCCAGGTTTGGTGTTGGGAACGATTGCCCGTTGGGAGGCTCTTTAATAATGGTTTACCGGTAAGTACTTTGGTTTATTATATTCTTCCAGGCATTTAGATATGATGAGATTATTTGTTGCTAATTCGTTATCGTATTCAATGCAGCAATGGAACGGGCATGATACACTCCCTACAGCTCTGTATATCTGGACGGAAGCACAGTTAGTTAGAGGGAATGCGTGGCGCAAGTACAGGGAGTATACGGACGGTCTCGATGTCCTGACACAGCACCAGGTTACGCTCTCTATACTATCATAGCAGTGTCTTCTTCGATGTACATTATATCACAACCTAACACAATTACGAAATTTTAGGTGTTTTGGTGTCCTTGGGATTCTCCGGAGCTCCAGGACTATCTGAGTCCTATCACTAGGGACAAGTCACACGAGTATCGCTGCGACGTCCCTCTTATTTTCTTCCATGTGGTCGAGATTCACTTGCCCATCTGGGTCTGCAAACAGTTTGGAAGAATGACATGGTGTCCACCACCGCTTTACTCCATCAATCAAGAATTGCACGGGTGCGTTATCGATTAATAACAATACTACAATTCAGAGGTGTGTTTGGTACAACTAACATCGTTTTGTTGCAGGTTTGACCGCAGGAAGAGGTACAAGACCAAGGATTGGCGCGTGACACACAGCTCGTACATCCATTTGTGGCAGACCAGGGTACCACATGCGGTCCTTGAGGGTCCTCCACACGATCAGCACACCTTCGACGAGTACCTGTGGTGGCTTCACAGGTCTACGAGGACACATATCAAGCCCCCGAACACTGACGTGGCGATTGACGAGGACTCGGAGGAAGATGTCATCGAAGATGTGTATGATGTCACCACTAGGGAGGACACACAGCTACAGAGAGCCCCGCTTCAAAGATACATGGTAAGATACTTGAATGGTATAATTTGTTATCATTTTGGTATTAAGTATGTGTACTAAAACTATCCAACCGTGTTTCTGTACCCAGTCAACACAATTGTCAAGGCTGTCCAACGAAGCAGCGTTTCGGCTTCACGAGTCTAGAGGGCAGGGGCCAGGCGTTCTCGTGACTTTTGTGGAGGTAAACATAAACTTGTTCGTTTCAAAAATATTTCTTTATTGTAATTGCGTTTGGCTAATGAACTAACTTTAACGTCTATTTATGCAGAAGGTGAAGAAGAGCTGCAGGAAGCTAGCTCAGAAGTTGAGCTGCATGGACACCCCTTATGAGAAACCGCCACTCCCCGCGCGGTCGGGTGGCATGTCTTCAGCCTCTTTGAGGACACCAGCCGGCTCTTCTCAGGCGATGACGCAGGGTGCCACTTCCGCGGTGCGTACACCACCACATCCGTGGACAGCATGGCTAGTGGGACGAATAGCCGTAGAACGAGATCGGCATGTCTCAGCTAGGTGGTGCCCCATTTGGCACCCAAAGAGCCTCACAGGTACTAACAAAGATAGTTTGTTTCAGTACATAGGCTCCATGAACTAACGATCATAAAGAATTATAACTAATCGTGTGTATCATATACCTACAGGGTACGAGCCGTACGCACCGTCGACGCGACCATACCGACGTTGGCTACACTCCCAATGTGTTGCTAACAAATCCGAAGAGACAGAGGCGTCCGAGGGATCCTTACACTCCTGGGTCTTAGTTTGTTTAGGTCAAACGAATATTGACATCCGAAACTTGCGGGGTTATTTGGTTATTTTATGTCAAACTTATGTCAAAACAATGAATATGTTATGTGGCAGCTTGTCAACTTGCTTCTTATTCGTTTCGTTGAGTCGCGGCAGCACTGCCGGCGAGATTGAGTACCCTGCAGTCCCGGCGTATCTGGACACCGGTGGCAATTTTTCGTAATTGATTAGTTAAAATGGTGCATAACCGTATTATAAAAGACGAAAAACTAATCATTGGCTTATCAAATTCTCTATTCGGCCGTGAAAAAACTCAACAATATACTGGCGCGACGCGTTTCGATTCTACCATCCAGGTAGCTTGGGCCGGCAACGGGCGCAGCGGCCAGGTGGTGTGGCTGCTCGTGCGGTATGTTTGGTCCGGCCGCGCCACTCAACACGGCGCGGCACTGCCGCGCCATGATGGGTGGCGCGGCAGGACCGGCCACGTCAGCGGCCCCCCGGCCGCCCCACGCCACGTCAGCCCTATGCCGCGCCACCATGCATGCGCGTGGCACAGGCATTTGGCCGCGCCAGGGCAGTAGGCGCGGCCAAAAGTGTTAGTTTAAAAAAAATTGTCAGTGTTAGATTTAAAATTATATTAAAAAAAGGGTTAAAATTAAAAAAAAATTCCCCTCAGCTTACCAGATTATGGAATCTAGAGGTCCATAGATTCTAGAAGCTGGCTAGAAGCTATGGCTGTTTGGAACCTATCCTAGATTCTAGAATCCAGCTTCTACAATCTCAGTGAATCCAAACGGCCGTTAGATGAGTATTTAAGAATATGTTTGTTTCTTTAATTCCTCAGCTAAAAAATTAGCTTCTAGACAAAAATACCCTCCCTCCTCTCTTTCCTCTCTCACCTGGTTAGAGAAAGAATAGAGGATAGAGATGATTTTTTGAGATACCCTCGCTCCTACCTTTTTTCTCTCTCTCTCCTGGTTAGAGAGAAAATAGAGGATAGAGATGACTTTTTTTATCCGTATCACTTTTAGAGCAACTCTAACAGATGGTGTATTCAGATTTTTAGTAAAAATAGGACTCCAACAGATATTGTGTCCAGTAATCCAAAACAAGAAGCCATGTATCCCATACTTCTCGCTATCTAGAAATAGCACACCGTGGTCTCTCGCTATTCCTCTTCCCTTCGTGAATTTATGTTCGGCGCTCCCCTTCCTGCATGAATTTTTGTTGTCGCTATCCAGAAATAGCATGTTTTCAAATACACAAGAGGCAAAATAGCTAGGCTATCGTAGAGTTCTCATTTTTTTAGGACTTCTCTATCTTACACAATGGCTAAAACAAGAAATTTAGCTATTAGTTTTAGACGAACTCTTGGAGTTGCTCTTAGCCCTTGTTAGCTAGGTTTGAAGGACTAGTTCAACCCTGCTTGTCTTTTAATAGTCAGCTAAAAAATAGCCATCTAGTTGTTAGCCCTTGTCTGTTTAATTCCTCAGCTGAAAATTAGCTTCTAGACAAAAATACCCTCCCTCCTACTTTTCCTCTCTCACCTGGTTAGAGAGAGAGGATAGAGATGATTTTTTGAAATAACCTCTCTCCTACCTTTTTCGCTCACCTAGTTAGAGAGAAAATAGAGGATAGAGATGACCTTTTTTATTGTATTACTTTTCGCTCTTGTTAGCTAGGTTTGAAGGACTAGTTCAGCTCTGCTTGTTAGATGGATTTGAAGGACTGGTGAACTAAAAACTAGTTAAGGCTTTGGCTAAACTTAGCCCACCTATTGGCCCTCCGCACTTTTAGCCCTTGTTAGATGGATTTGACGGACTAGTCCAGCCCTTGTTAGCTAGGTTGAAGGACTAGTGAACTAATAAAGTTGAGAATTGGCTAAACTTTAAGATTAGTAAACTAACAACTAGTTAAAGTTTTGGCTAAACTTAGAGCCTAAACTTTAGCCCTTGGTACTTTTAGCCCTTGTTAGCCGAGTTTAAAGGACTAGTTTACTTAGTTGAAGGACTAGTTTAATGAACTAACAACTATAAAGCCTAAACTTTAGCCCTTCGCGCTTTTAACTCTTCTTAGCTGAGTTTGAAGGACTTGTTTATTTAGCTGAAGGACTAGTTTAGTCAACTGGGTTCGAAGGACTAGTTTAGTCAACTAACAAGATGAAGCTTTGGTTAAAGGCTAATGTTAAGACTTAATCAGCTGGGTTTGAAGGATTAACTTAGTGAACTAATAAGTTGAGGCTTTGGCTAAAGGATAATGTTAAGACGTTGGCTAAACTTTAAACCATCCATTAGCGCTTAATCAGTTGTTAGCCCATGGGAGCCCTAAACGATCTCACGATATTCATGTATGGCCACAGGCCAGGCCCACGAGAGCACATGTCAGGTGAGGCCATGACCTCATGTATGGCCACAAGCCCACAAGAGCACTTTGTCAGTTGAGCCCATGCCCTCTTTTCATTCCGATACCGATCGATGGTATCATGAGCCAGGTTATTGTTGCAAAGAGCCAAAGAAATCTCCAAATCGCATGGTAGTCCGGGAAACCGTAGCATCTCGCTTGAACACTGCATTTTATTCCTCATCATCATAAACATGACATCCAAACTAGACATCGAGCATGCAGTACATCCGTCACTCCGATCAAGAAAGACGCATACAGCATACTACACTGCATGTCCCAACCAGACACACATGCACATACAAATAAAGCACAACACATAACGACGACTAGCTAGAGCTAGCACGGCGACCGATACTCTACGGCAGCGTAGGTACGTAGCAGCAGCAGCCGTAGGGCCATGCCACGCCGGCGGTGGTCGAGCGCCGCCGCCGTACGCCACCCCGCGCGCGGTATCCAGGAGCAGGACACGCGGTCCGCTCTCGCGTGCATCTCAAGACCCCTGCGCCTGGTCGATGCGGTGCTGCGCTGCGTCCTTGATGTCGCGGGCCTTGGACGCCAGCCTCGCCTTGGCGTGGTCCAGCTGGTCGGCGCCCGGCGGGTGCTTGCCCGTCAGGTACTTGTACATCCAGGAGAACACGGACAGCGCGGCGACGCCGAGGCCGCCGGAGGTGACGAACCCGGCCGCCATGAGCGCCAGCGCGATGGCGGCCGGCACCAGCACCGGGCTGAAGATCACCAGCACGGGTGTGGCCACCGTGAGCGCGATCACGGTGCCGGCCAGGATCAGCCCGGACAGCACCAGCATCGACCCGCCGAATGTCGCGGCCGTCGCGGCCTTGAGCGCCGTCATCATGGCTCCCTGCTTCTGCTGCTGCGCCTCGCCATGCATGCCGCCCCCGCGATGCTGGTCGCCGTAGCCCCCGCCACCTCCCGTCCCGCCCCGGTGGTGATCAGCCATGGCAAGCTGCTAGCTTAGCAGAGCGAGGTAGGTACCACGTGCGCACACTGCCCAGAGCGCCTACTACCGCTGCCACTGATGCTACGATCGACTACGAGTGAGGCGGACGAGGTCCAGGGAGAGCGGGGGTTTATAGAGGGCGTGGGGATGCGCGGAGGCGGGACCTGGCGCGGCCGCGTGGGACGCATGCGGGACTCGTGTCCAGGGCCGCGCGACACCTGTGTGAGGGTGTCGGGTTGCGCGGTTGCGCCGCTTCCGCGCGGCGATATGTACGAGGTTGTGGACGCCCTGCCGTTGGATCGGCCGCTGTTTGCCGGAGGTGGCGGGGCCGAATCTCATGTGAGTCTGGGCTTTTCTCTTTTTTTTTTTCCTTTTGTCTTCCGTGTCTCTGAAATCCAATTCCGTGTCGGAATTCCTTCCGTGTCTCACCATTAGCAGGCCTGCGATAGTCTGGGTCCATGCAATGGTTTCTGTGCCCATCGGCCCATACATTCATCTCACACCAAACGGTCCATTTTCTTCTTTTTATATTAAAAAAAAGCTATTCTGGTCTCTGATGCAGTAGTATGGACTAATCGCCTGATTCCGATGCTGGCGTGTATAGTCAGGAGGCCATGGAAACTGAAAAGCTCTGACTAGGATACTAGGCGAACGGGAGACAGGAATCAACGTTTTGGAGCCGTTCAAACCGTTGCTAGCGTGGCCACAATAGGTCGGTCACCCGGTTAGGCCCTCCATGTGAGTGATGCTTTAAAAATTTTTGACCGCCACGTCAGGAAGAGGGAATCGAATCCTAGATAGCTGCAGTGTTGTGTATACACAGGAATATTTTGTGAGACCCACAGAGGTCTCCCTTCCTCACACGCAGCAACCAAGGTGAGCAGCACCGGCACATAAGCATCGACACAAGAAATCTTTCTTTAATGTTTGGGCATCGGTGCAACTACATGCTTCGCTCCGGATTTTTCTGGCATCACTCGGTTTTGGACATCGCCAGCCAGTGGTAGGAGTGATGCTCCAAATTTCTCTCAGGCCTTATGCCTTCCTTTTCGAGATGAACCACTGAAGCCAAAGCTACTACTAGCACCAAGCTTTTGCCGGCCTCCTAATTTCGACTTTGTCCCTCCCATTCTTAGGGTGTGTTTAGTTCGCGAAATGAAAATTTTTGAATGTCACATCGAATGTTTCGGGGATGTTGGAAGGGGTTTTCGGATACTAATAAAAAAACTAATTACATAGCTCGGCTGGAAAACTGCGAGACGAATTTATCAAGCCTAATTAATCCATTATTAGAGCATGTTAGTACTATAGCACTATTGCTAATCATGGGCTAATTAGTCTTAAAACATTCGTCTTGCGATTTTCAACCAAACTGTGCAATTATTTTTTATTTTCGTCTATATTTAATACTCCATGCATATGCCGTAAGATTCGATATGATAGTTTGGGGTGAAAAATTTTTGGGAAGTAAACCAGGCCTTACTGACCCGGTGGAGCGGTGCAGCTTTGGCTTGCTGTTACACGTAGATCAGTTTCTTGCACAGCTCAAAAATTGATCCGCCTGATTTTGGCTGCAAATTTGCTTCACTTTCAAGTGTGTTCGACGGTAAGTAAATAAATTTCTTATTGCGTAGGACAATGGTTTCCACGTCAAGCCTATGTGGCTTGTGCCCCGCCACTCCTTTGGCAGCTTGCCCTGTGCAGCTGCTTGCTGCTATACAATACTTTGATGGGAACAGTTCCGCTCCAATTAAACCAAACACGCATTTTTTGCAAGGAAAAAATCGAAGCACAGCCCTTTCCACTCCAAAATGCCAAACTAAGCGTGCCTTTGTATCTCTCTTCTCCTCTCCGCACCTCTTTTCATAAAAAAGGGGCAGACCCTCTTTTTCATGCGAATAAAAATTCCTGCACAGCACATTATGAGTTCATGACCCGCTCACTATTCATGAAATAGTGGCCTGCTTTTGCCCCGTGACCTGTACTCAATCAGGTGCCATACTGGTCGACCGGCAAGTAGGCGGATCATATACACCTTTTTCCCTTTTGGTCCGCCTTTCCACCCAGAATACCCAACAAGTTGGAAAAAGGAAAAAAAAAACATCTCATTCGTATACTACTCCCTTGGCCCGTGGCCCAAGTCCAGCTGTTGCGCAACACGACAACGCTGTGGTGGATACTGCCTGGAATCATCAGTGAGGGTAATCCTCCTGTTAGGGCCCTACCTCCTGTAGTCCGCTGTGACGACGGACGCATGCTTATCCCTCTTTACATTACACAAGTCGCAGATAAGCACGTACTTACGTGGCCTCAGATTTTTATCTCGTTCGTTAGGAGTAAAGACGAGGGCTCCCGCTTCTGTCATCGCTTGCTTGCTGCGTGTCTTTCTCCCTTTCGTCTCTCTCCAGTACCACCGCAAAGCACGATGGCGACGCTGACGCCTTCGCGCCACTTGCTCCACCAAGCTATCGATCGGCACTCTGACAAATTTGTTTTCTATTTCAAATTAGTAAGACGCGTGTGGTTAAATCCTTTCGTTTTGGTTTTTTATCTTACACTCCAAATCCAATGTGTCCATCTTCGAGCTGGAGCTGTGCTAACCACCTCTCGATAGACATCGCTGCCGTGGGCAACCCACCTTCCTATTACGTCAGCGTTTGTTTACCGCTGGGCTGTGGGCTCTGCAATTTAGGTTTTAGCTTTTGAGCGGGTATATTATTGGATTTCGATTTCGTGTCATGAGTTCAGGTCGCTGTTCTGTTGACTTGCGCGCCTGTTTAGCCGCTGCTGGATATTTATCAGATGATGGCGCACTCATTGGAGGTACTACCAACGAACAAAGCGGATTGTTCTTGATCTCATCGTCTCCCTACGTTTTTTTTTACATTAAACTTATCAGCAGCACAAGCCCTGAGGCCTCAGCACACCACCCTGACAAGTGACAACGACGCATATACCGAAAATTCGTTTCGCATACAAGACACTTGATTACACACAGACAGCTTCTTTCATTCCGCTGGCGCGAGTTGCACGGAGCAACAGCGGCATCCGGAGCGGAGCTCGTCCGGACCCCAACCAATTGCGCCCGAGCTTATCGCATTCCATCCGGTGGAGCTGTCACCGGGATGCGCGCGCGCGCGCCGTCGCATTCGCGCGGCCCCGTCGTGCAGTGCACCGCGCAAGTGCAGCGCAGGGCCTTGTTGTCCTGTTCCTCCGCCTTCGCTGGCGCATCATCATCCGTCGTTGCACGCCTCATTGCCTCGCCGCGGTGCCCGGTGGCTGGCTGGCTCTGACCGATCGGCGCGGGGCTAGATGACGAGCTGCTCCACGCGCGGCGCCATCGCCGCCTGCTCGACCGGCGCGGCAGGGAACCATGGCTGGGCCGGCCGGTTAAGCTGGGAAGGCGGGGGCACCAGCGCCATGGCCATGTTGGCAGCCGCGGCCTCGCCTCGCTTCCGCCTCTTGGGCGAACCGCTGGTCGAGGACGACGAGGACGACGAGGAGGAGGAGGAGAAGGACGAGTCCGAGGAGGTGGCGGGCTCGGGCGACGGCCGCTTGTCCCCGGCGGCCGCGGCGGCGATCTCGGAGCCGATGCGGAGCGGGAAGTTGAGGAGCGCGCGCGAGCCGCGCATGCGGTAGGCGGCGCGGTCGTAGGCGAGCGCGGCGTCCTCGGCGGTGTCGTAGGTGCCGAGCCAGACGCGCGCGCCGTTCTTGGCGGGGTCCCTGATCTCCGCCGCGAACTTGCCCCACGGGCGCTGCCTGACCCCTCTGTAGTGCTTGCCCCTGGCCACGGCCGCCGCGGCCTCCTCCCGCCTGGGCGTGGCGGCCGCCTCGCCGCCCTCGCTGCTGGGCGTCAGCGGCTCCGCCGGGTCCAGGAGGCCGCCGAAGCAGGAGGAGGAGCCGTCGTAGGAGTAGGAGTAGGAGTGGGAGTCCGGGGACCGCACCGTCTCGGGCTTCACGTGCGCGAAGGAGCCGTCGGGCAGCCAGCCGTAGGCGAAGGCGTCCTGCAGCGCCCCGAACACCACCATGTCGTCGGCGTCGTCGGTGCGGAACGGGAGCGAGCCGCTCCACTGGTCCGCCACCAGGCTCCCGAAGCTCTCGTCGGCCGGCCGCGCCGCCGCCGGCTCCTCCAGGAGGTGCTGCCGGATGGTGTCCAGCACCAACGCCTCCGACGCCGGGTTCAGCAGCATCCTGGAATCGAGTTCTGTCTCTCTGTTTGGTTTATGAGCTGATGACGAAACTGAGAAGGAGGGAGTGAGCTGTGTGCCTGTGTGTGTGTCGAACGGGAATGGAAGAAGTGATCGAGTTGAACGGCGAGGGCTGGGCCGGGGGCCGGTTTATATAGGCGGAGGCGGGTTCACACCGGCGTCGCGGTTCGTTGAACTTTCCTAACCTGGAGCCACGTGACGGAATGGGGTTTTCCCCGGTAAAAATTAAAATAAGCAGCGGTCAAGGCCCAGTTATGCGACGCTAACGCTAGTGCTAGTGATTGCAATCTAGTCGGCTAGAGTAGTTTGCGGGGAGGGCCGCTCGCTTTCCGCGCCCGGCCGTTGGTTAGATTAGAAGAAGGATCGGGATTAGCAGTCCGGTGGCGTCAGCGATGAGGTCGGCGTCAGCTGGAGGTGGATCGCTCGCGGCCGGGCTCGTCTCCTCTCGTCCCGTCGTGGCGTTGGGGGCACCGGGCACGCAGGGATCGGGATCGTGCCTCGTGTGTGCGTGCCGCGGCGCCGTTGGCCCGTGCCACCGCTCGGTGCTTCTAGATGGTCCAACGCCTGCCCTGCCCTGGTCTGCCCGGGCGCATATCCCGCCTCGGGGTCTCGGGTATATTCACACGGCGATCTCGCGTGATGATCAAGAAGGGACACTTGTTTTTTCCCATGTCTTTGGTGATTTTTATTATTATACGAAAAGCTCTTCGAATCGGGTCTCTTAAGCAGCTGACTTTTGTAGATAATCTCGTGACACCAAGTCCTGAGCTCCTGACCTGCATTTCTCTCGTGTTTTTTAGACGAGAGGCGTTTTGTTCCATGGAAATTCCTCCGCCGTAAGCAGATAAAAGAGCGCGGAATCGACACCGGAGCCGTGACAAGACCTATGGATGGATCTGTATTCAATGCGGTGGCCCTGAAGCTTTGCCGTTGCAGGAAGAAATGGCGTGGAAGTCATGTGGTGCATTGCTTCTAGACCGTCTTGTGGTTGCACTAGAAGACGAGAGGATAGAGACGGCCACAGCTTTTGTGGGGGCCCAGCCCGTGAGGAGAAAGACGAGAACACTAGGGCCTTGTTTAGTTCTCTTCAAAATTCCAAGTTTTTTCACTCTCTCTCCATCACATCAATTTTTAGCCGTTTGCATGGAGTATTAAATGTAGGTAAAAAAAATAACTAATTACACAGTTTAGTTGAAAATCACGAGATGAATCTTTTGAGCCTAGTTGGTCCACGATTGGACAATATTTGTCAAATAAAACGAAAGTGGTACTACTCATCAAGTTAAAAAAACTTTCAATCTAAACGTGGCCTAGTAGAGCTTGAAAGCATCAACAGCTACTTTTATCCTGGACTTTCTGAAAATCTGAACGAAGGCACTGCACGCTGCAGGCCGCAGCCTGCCTTCTTTCACCCGCTGAGCTTCTCTCTCTCTCTCTCTCTCTTATATATATATATATATATATATATATATATATATATATATATATATATATATATATATATATATATATATATATATATATATATATATATAGAACAACTACTCTATAGCTGGCTACAAAATAACCTATTCTGTAGCCACTTTGAGTTACTATAATTACTATGTTAATTTATGAGATTATAGTAACTCCTTACTAAGTGGTTTACTATAACGTTATGGTAAATATCCCTATGTGTTATAGTAACCCAACTATAGTAAATATATATTGACATTATCGTAAATTAGTATATAAAATTATGGTAAATGGAGGTGGCTACAGAATAACTTATTCTGTAGCTGGCTACTGAATAGCCTCTCCCTATATATATATATATATATATATATATGTGTATGTACGTACTCGTACTCCTATCAACGTAGCGTGATCGTCCAAAGGCGGATGATCTGATCCACTCGTCCTGATATCCACCGTACATGCACGCAAGTCTGTAGTCTAGTACGTATCATTCACTGTAGGGTATCTAGAAACGTTGGCGGTACAGTAATTGTTACGGCCGATAATGGGTGCAATGACAGGAACTGAGGACTGAAGATTTCAAGGCCTTGACGTGGTTTTCCAGCTAGCTACGCCGAATTTATCAACTATTAAATAGTTTTTTTTTCTTACAACAAATCAGTCTCAATAAACTTATGAGCCGCAGAAACCATCAGCCAATAGAGCCCCGGGTGATCCATGACTGCTTAGCTTTCGTTGTAACAGAGTCGCGCCAGTGGGACTCTTGCTTTGCTTGCACAGACATGCTGTTGTCCGAGAATTATTTAACAGCGGAATACGTGATTTTCTCCGGATCACGACTCCGGAGGACACATCAGCTGCGTGGAAGTGTTGGAAAGCCTGTTGGTTGGTTGATTTTTGGACTGATAAACTTGACTGATACTGGTTTATTATGAGAAAAAAACATTATTGATTAACTGATAAGTCCAGATTGAAACTAACAAACGAACATGCTGATGATGTCCAGAAGTTCTGTTCCAGCATTCGATTGCGACGCGCCTACTATTTAGCATAGTGGAGCGTGGCTAGGGCGTTTTGTCATTTAGGAAATGTGCGAATTAAACTTCCAAAAAAATGTCGAATTGGTAACGTTTCAGGGTGCAGTACCAGAATCGTATATTCATTCCTATCAGTTTAGAGCACCAGTTTATTACGAAATGGCACATGCACGAACGCTAGTTTCTTAATCTTAAGGGGCAAGATCCACAGAAAATTCTGGAGCTGCTTGTTGGATAGTGATCAGGTCCATAGAAAAATTTGGCCATTGGACAGTAGTGATCCTTTGGAGCTGCTTATAAGGTCTGAATCAGAATAAATCCGCCGGCAGCTCAGACTTCTTATCAAGGCTGATCACGACGGTTATTGTCATCGCTAGCTCGACACTGAATCGAATCTAATCTAATCTAATCTGCCACAGGCTGCTGGTTTGTGGTTTCCAGTTCCAACCACCATCCGTCACTGCCCGCCACAAGGCCACCACGGTTTTCGTTTGGTTCGTATTATAAACAAAGGAGCTCTATGGACTATGGGTGGGCGCATACTCCAGGAACAGATGGTTAGACTAGTCAAAGGTCAAGACAGACTTTGACCGTGGACTAGTCCTGAGCCGCAGGACCCACGCCCACCCCACCCCCACCCCACGTCTGCCGGTCTGGGCTCCAGGTCACGGGCGCAGCGAAGACTTGCCTTGTCGTGCGTGCGGGAGACGTCATGGCCCACGGCCTCAACTGCAGCGGCAGCTTCTCGGCTCCTTCCTTCCTGCCGTCATGCTTCTGCTGTCTCTGCCCGCGATCGTATAGTAGTAGCTGCCTGCCTGCCTGCTCGTGCAGGCACAACAATGCTTCATGCACCATCAGTCCGTCGCTCCCGTCCGATCTGGAACGGACGCCCCGTATTGACTTCAGCCAGCATGCAGGCTCGACATAATGAGCCCTTGTTTAGTTCGCGAAAACTTTTTTCAAAAAGTGCTACAGTATCCATTACATCGAATTTTACAATACGTGCATAGAGCATTAAATGTAGACGAAAACAAAAACTAATTGCACAGTTTGGTTGGAAATTACGAGACGAACGTTTTGAGCATAATTAGTCCATGATTGAACACTAATTGTCAAATAAAAACGAAAGTGCTACGGTAGCCCAAATTCCCAAATTTCACGAACTAAACAAGGGTTGAGGGTGTTCGGCTGGCTGTTGGCCGGCTGAGGCCCACTCACGAAACCGCTGTTTACGTGAACAGTGTTTTCAGACAGAATAATATTTTTAATCTCGCAACCATCAATCGGAACAGTATTTTTTATTTATTTTTCAGTCCTGTCCAATAGTCTCATTACACATGTACATGCCTGTGTCTAGTAGCGCAGCGCAGTATAGTCACGGGACCAGGGAGAAATCAAAGGACCCTCTTGACGCCCGTGTCCAATCTGTTTAAGCATGAGGCGACAGCAACAGCACTGTTTAGGTAAGCTTTGGACAGTGGGGACTTCAACGTGCTGCAGACTTCAGTCCCGCCTCTACCTGTAGCTTCTCACTACCTGCGGAGGAAGTGTTCGGCTGATACGAAATATTTACTGTTTATACTGAAAAACACTGTTTATATTAAAATGTTGGGAAAATACTATTCTAGTAACACTGTTTATATTAAAATGTTGGAAAAAAATATTATTCCAGTTGAAAAAAATAAACGGAACAAGTCGACTCGTTTCCAGACGAACACAGCCCGAAGCATCGGCTACTAGTAGTTTTACCTTTTGGTTGGCCTGAGGCTGAGAGGAGTAGTCCATCTTGTCCACGGTCTCCCACCGGGACTCTGACCGCACGTTTCAGTAAGTCGATGGCACCATGCTAAACTTTGCGGCGAGAATCGTCAAAGGGGCGCATGGAAACGACGGTGTCTTCTATTCGGCGTACGTGCGAATCGACCTTTCCACGAAGCACGAATAATAATATAATAGTCCAAGGTGCTGACGGAACTTATTGCTGCTACGACTTGTAGAGCTGATTTGTTGTAAGAGAAAAATATCGTTCTATGACTGAAAAAATGTAGAGCTGATTTGTTGTAAGAGAAAAATATCGTTCTATGACTAGAAAAATAAGACTGATTCTAGCTTATAAACTAAGCGAACGTAGGCGAAAGAGTGCACAACCTTCTCGTCTTCTCCGCAACAAGGCCATGACGATTGAAGAAAGAGTGCCCGCGCGGCACATGCCATGCCACTGCTGTCTCGGAAAAGCTTCGATGACTGAAGCTGCTCGGTGCTTTCCGCTCTGCCTGCGCCCATATATGTACGAGTGGCATCGGCGTCTTGACGTGGAAAATCGAAGCTAACTCGATTGGTTAAGCTGTATGCATGTTTAGTGTACTAATAATGTTTACCTCGATACTCTGATTAATATTCAAAGTGCCTATCAGATGATGCATGCTGGTCTTTGTAGCGATTATTGGCCATTTGACTTTATCGTCCTATTCCAAAATACATTGCTCAACGGAACTGAGATCTCCTTCCTGCAAAGCCCTTTTCACACCCCCATCAAAGACGTTTCCTTCCCCGTTGTCAGGAGTCGGCGATGGAGTAAAATAGTGATGGCTCTCCCTCTCCGTCTCCGCGCGCAGGAGGATCGATCGGCGAAAGGTTCCCTTCTTCGTTCCCTGTGAGCCGGTCAAGTTTAAAATTTTGCAGCTTGAGGTAGACGGTGCACTGCACAACCTGACGTCCAAGTCCAGCGACCAAGACTCGCACGATTTGTCGATCAAATTTTCTTATTCTTATCAGCGTGACAGCGAGGGTCTGGACTCTGGAAGCCGTGGAGTTCTGGCAGTCTCCTCCTCCGCTTGCGTTTGCGTGCGGAACCAAACAAACGCCTCGAAGCGGAAATATACGTAGCACAATACTTTGTGCGCGGGAAACTGGACGTCTCCATCGACGCCGCGATCATATATTGTGTTAAATGTCTAGTAATTTATATGTGCTCCGATCCTTCTACGCTGTTTCCGCCGTAGAGTCTCCGATAATCTGGCGGATCAAATTTTCCACGCTTGATGTGACTGGATCGAGTGGAAAAAAAATGAAAGGCTCTGTTGCGTGATCGAGGACGACACTGCAACGGCTAATGGCATGGTGACACAGGCCGTCATCGCACGATCGTGTCACGTGCAGCCGCGAGTACACTGTACACAGTACACGTACGAGAGGGCGAAACTTGCCAAGCCAAAGACTTTTCCGTGCCTTTGCGCATTAGCGAGGTGCTAGCTTAGCTCCACCATCCATCAGGTTTCTTATTTTAGATTTTAGATGAGATCTACGAGTGCACGACGACAAAACGCTTCAAGCCTGCCTTTGCACCACCAAACCATCGTCCCACAAATCAGGGGACGGGGACGGGGACGGGGACGGCTACGTACTGGCCAGTGGTGGCAGCATACACTGGATCTGGAGCCTTTTCATGACACATGCTCAGTTGCTGCTGAGACTTTTCAGACTTCCTTTTTTTTTTAATTCAGGCTCCAAAATTCGTGTTTTCTGTTGCATTACGACTTTTAATTTCTATATACAGGTACGACAAGCGTCATGCGACGTATGTGCTCCGTGGATTATTGATGTACTAGTCTCGCTCGTGAGTTTCAGACTTTGTTCGTGGGGATAAGAATGAGATTTCCGTGATAAATCCACATCCATGTTTGCTTAGCTACTTTTCAATTATAGAATAGTGTTTTCCTCTCACGACATTTCAGCATAAACTAAATTTCAGCATAAGCGAACAGGGCAAGAGGCATCATTTGCGGAATCGTCGACGTGGACGTGTGGCGCCGATGCAAGTTGGCTGCCCCGTATGGCCGTATTGGGTTCATTGCATCCAGGCCGGAAAACGAAACCACCCACCTTAACGGAAAGTACTTTCATGCCGAACGAAGAAGTCATGGTGATCGATGTGATCCTCCGCACGCAGTCCGCATGGAGGCATGGATAAAATATGAGCCTCTCGTGCAGCACCATATACTGCACATGTACAAGGGAGAGTATGGAACCGGCCGGCAAAGTGACAGCCACTCGTGACTCGCATCCATGTTCGCTTGATCACCTCTCGCATCCATGCAGTCAGGGTTTATTTTGGTTTCCATCGCCTACGCCCCAGCAGTCCCTGAAAGCCGTTCGAATATCACATTTAGAAAAACAAGTGTCCAAGCATTCAATTGATCGGAGTTAAAAAAATCTTTTAAACATGTCGCTCTGGTCGATCACAATAGGAAGATTTGACGTGGGTTCTTTCAAACATGGGGAATATATGCTTCGAATGAATGTTTGCGATAAAGAAATAAGAATTAAATAGAATTTGCTTGTGGTTTATGGGCCAGCACAAGAGGAGAATAAAGTTTGTTTCTTAGCTGAACTATCTCGGTTTTGTGCCTCAAATAGTGAACCTTTGTTGATTGGTGGTGATTTTAACATTATTAGATACACAAAACAGAAAAATACCATGGATGATGTTAATAGACATACTCCACTTTTTAATTCTTTGATACAATTTTATGAACTGATGAGAGAGTTAATAATGCCAAGTCTGCTCTCGATAAGATTCAACAGAAATTAAAAATTTTCAAGCAATTTTTTAAAGAATGGGGGTTTAGCTTACAAGGAGAGATGAAGAAAAAGAAAAGAAAAGAATACCAAACTGAGCTCTCTGAGCTTGAAATTATTCAAGAAGAATATGGGTTCACTGATGACCAATTTGAAAGAAAAGCTTGGTTATTGTCTGAAAACTTAAAGTGTTTGGAAGAAGAAATTTACTGGTATGAAAGAAGTCATGCTACATGGTTGCTTAAAGGAGATAACAACACTTCATATTTTCATAAATGTGCAAATGGCAGGAAAAGAAAGAATAACATACTAAGTTTAGAAAAAGATGGGCAAATAATTGAAGGTGAGGTGATGATCAGCTATTAGAACATGCCTCTGAGTATTACTCTGAACTTTTTGGTCCTCCTATTGAACATGAGATCCAAATGGATCCTGAAATATGTGAAAAATATACCCACTATGTCTGCAATTGAAAACTCTCTTCTATGTAGACCATTTTCTAAAAAGGAAATTAAAGAAGTTCTTTGAAAAATGGAAACGAATAAAGTAGCTGGACCTGACAAAATACCAATCGAATTTTATCAACACTGTTGGGAGATTGTTAAAGCAGACATTGTGAATTATTTGATGATTTCTAAAAAAAAGTTGACATTAGCAGAATTAATTATGGAATTAACACATTGTTACCCAGAATAAAAGAAGCAAGCAAGATTCAACAGTTTAGACCCATTTGCCTTTTGAATTGATTATACAAATTGATGACTAAGACTCTGACCATTAGATTGGAAGCTGTTGCTAATAAGTTGATTCATAATACTCAAACTGCTTTCATGAAAGGAAGGAATATCATGTCTGGCATAATGTGCCTTCATGAAATCCTGCATGAAACAAAAAGAAGAAAAGAAGTGGGAGTGATTTTGAAATTAGATTTTGAAAAAGCATACGATAAAGTAAATTGAAAACTGATGTTCACCTGCTTAGAAAAAGGGGGTTCGATAAAAAATGGTGACTGTATTAGACAAGTGGTAACCGGTGGATTGTCAGTGTGAAAGTTAATAATAAAATTGGTTCCTATATCAAAAGTTACAAAGGAGTTAGACAAGGTGATCCTTTAGCACCAATTATATTCAACTTTGTTGCAAATTGTCTAACTAGAATGGTTTTGAGAGCACAATCCAATGGTCTGGTCACTGAACTAATCAATCACATTGTTCCTACTGGTGTGGCTATCTTACAATATGCTGATGATGCCATAGTCTTTTTGAAAAATGATGTTGAAAGAGCTGTAAACATGAAACTTTTGTTATATCTGTTTGAGCTACTAGCTAGTTTAAAAATAAATTTCAACGAAAGCGAGATTTTCATGGTTAACGATGAAGAGAATTGGGGCAACATTTATGCAGAAATCTTTAACTGTCAAGTCAGACTTTTTTTCTATTAAATATCTGGGTGTCCTTGTTAGCCCAAGTAGATTGAGAGTTAGTGATTGCCCCCCTTTAGTTGAAAAAAGCAACAAAAAACTTGATGTTTGGAAGGGTGGAACAATGTCCACTGCAGGAAGAACTACTTTGATCAACTCCAGTTTGAATAATTCACCAATTTATCATATGTCAGTTTATCTACTTTCTAAGTCTACCATCAATGCTATGGATGAAATCAGAAGACCTTTTTTTTTGCAAGGAGGAGGGACTAAGAGAAAATATCATTTGATTAAATGGGAGATAATTTGTAAAAGCAAAAAGAAGGGAGGCTTGGGCATTAAAAATTTGAGAAAAATGAATATCAATTTGCTTTGTAAATGGTGGTGGAAATTAGAAGGAAGAAGGTTTATGGCAAGTAATAGTTAAACATAAGTACTTGAAAAATAAAACCATTCATGAGGTGGGACACAAACTGAATGATTCTCCAATCTAGCATGATTTACTTAAGATCAAAGATATATATTTGCAGGGAAGAAGTGTTTCAATAAAAAATGGTGATAAAACCAGATTTTGGTTTGACCCTTGGCTTTATAATGATCCATTGTACATGCTGGCTCCAAACCTGTTTGAATTATGTGAAAAATAAACAGATTATTGTTGCACAAGCTATGAGAGATGAAAGTATTACATTTAGAAGATGCTTATATGAAGATATGAGAAACAGTTGGGAAAACATTTGGGAAGACGCCTCAAACTTCCAGCTGGGAAGTGAGGCTGATATTGTAACAAGGAGAAATGGAAAAAACGGCAAATTTACTGTCAAATCTATGTATAGCAGTCTTATTAGCTCTGAAAATGGCATTTATCACAAACAAATCTTAAAATACCAGCCAAAATTAAAATTTTCTTATGGCTTATGTCCAATGATGCTATTTTAACTAAAGAAGGTGATCCGAGGTGTGCCTTTTGTGACAAATATTGAAACCATATCTCACCTTTTTTTTTCCAAATGTCCTGTTGCAAGAGTTATCTGGTAAATTGTTACGAAATGTTCTGGAGCATCTAACATCACTACGAATTTGCAACAATGCTAGCAATGGTGTGAAGTTTGGCTTCCAGTTGGGTAAGAAGTATCACCCTTGGGGTATAGCGGCTATTTGTTGGGCGATATGGAAATGTAGAAATAGAGCTTGTTTTGAAAAGAAATTAATCAAAAGTCCTTTAGAAATAATGTGTCATGCTTGTGCGCTTATGCAATATTGGTCAGATTTGTATGCAGAAATGGATCAAGATCAACTTGTAGAAGGTGCAGATTTGATGCTTAAAGTGGCGAAGGAGGTCCTGGCGGCCCAGCCTACAAGACAGGCGACCCAACTTCTACTTCAGAATGATGATCTAGAGCAAGAAGATGACTCCACTTGAATGAAGCAGTTCTTGGGGTCTTTCCAAGCTGATGGGGACGTGTTTAACTTAGCTGATGAATAGCTTCTTCTCTATCTTTGTCGATGATGTTTCCGTCCCTTTCTTGTTTTGTTTCCCAAACTTCTGGTTGAAGGGTTAACTCTGTGAGCAAGTGGCTTAGGTTTTGTTTCTGCAAGTCTAAACGTTAGTCAGTCGGTGATCAGGTTCTTTTCTGTTGGTTAGCGTGCCGGTCAGTCGTTTTGATGGCATTTTTCTTTTTCTTAGTTCTATCTGCTCTGTAATACTCTGAATGCTTGTATTTCCGTTATGCTATAATGGAAATGGGGGTTCCCCGTGTGGAAAAAGAAGTGTCCATGCATTCAATTGAACGGAGTTAAAAAAATCTTTTTAAAATGTCACTCTGGTCCATCACTATATTAGGATGGAACTAACATATAATCCTATGGACTATTTTAGTATTTTATATGCGACCTGTATGGGTGATCTGCCGTTGCATCATAGGAGAAAGCAAGTCCAACAATTACAAGACAAATTGCTAAACTAATTTTACAAGAAAGGAACGAAAAAGAACAAGCAGCTTTCGCCGCCGCGATGCTAATAATGGTACCTGAGACTGTAGGATATTCCTGCTCTATAGATTGCACACGTGGCTGTTATGCGAGATACTAATAACAAAGTGCACTGTGATGGCCACTTGACCAATATAGACATGCTCGCTCCAGCTGGCCAGTGGCCCAGTGCATGCCTGCGTCGAGCGATGCATCTTCATGCAACGCACAACAGAGAAAAAGTCATCCATGGCACTTTCAGAAACCAAACGAGGCTTTACATTTCAACCCCGTCTGGCGTCTAGATGCCATGAACCGGAAGTTGCTGTCGCCTTGTGATTATCCGGCCTGCAGCTGCCAGTGCTCACAGTAGCATCCACCAAGTAGCGGTTGCAACTTCCAAGGCGCTCCTTCCTGGGCTAAGTTGCTGTCGCCTTGTGATTATCCGGCCTGCAGCTGCCAGTGCTCACAGTAGCATCCACCAAGTAGCGGTTGCAACTTCCAAGGCGCTCCTTCCTGGGCTCCGTCTCAAATGCCTCGTGCGACGTCGAAGCGTCCCCGGTTGCGTCGAGGCGCCCCCCCCCCCCCCCCCCCCCCCCCCCCCCCCCCCGATATAGAGGTAATCCTGCAGGCAGCAGGCAGTAGTCTGCTCTGTTTGGTTTGGTTTTGCCACCTGAAAAGTGTCTTCGAGTTCAGTTGTGCGTCATGTCCCCCCCCCCCCCCCCCCCCCCCCCCCCCCCCCGATATAGAGGTAATCCTGCAGGCAGTAGTTTGCTCTGTTTGGTTTGGTTTTGCCACCTGAAAAGTGTCTTCGAGTTCAGTAGTGCGTCATGTTCATGGACATCAATCTTCTAGCTGGTACTGAAGTAGTAGGAGCTAGTAGTAGCAGAGGTGCTTGAGCGGCCGCTGAAGATAATGGATGGCAATGTGTAATGGCCTGTGCGGGCGCACCTCTCGGCACTGCAATACGCTGCGCCGCCGTTTTGTAAAGAGAAACCGCTCGCGCCCAGTAGTACACGTGTCGCCTGTGAATTCATGGAAACATTAGTTATGCTGCTAGCTTTACCTGCAATTTTGGCAGCATTCCAGCATCAGATTATCTCTTGGCTCTTAGCTTTACCTTTTTTGGAGTATTTTTTATAAAGAAGCATTGCAGGAAAGACTTGTATTTTGAGGGTTTTCTTTTTTAAGGGGAACTTGTATTTTGAGGTGCACAAGAAGTCCGAGAAAGGCCCGTAAATACCAAGTCTGACAAAGGCCCAGAAATACCATACATTGCGGGCGCTATCAGAAGAGTTCTGAACAAACGGTGTATATTTGTTGCCCCATCTCAAATTATATATTACTTGTCTTAAGTTAAATTTTGATCAAGTTTATAACAACGGGTATATATTTATTGTTCCATGTTCTTATATATTTTGTCAAGACGTATTTTACGGAGAATTTAATAAAACTAGTTGGATGCGTAGATGTTAGTGATGGGTTAGAGATATTTAACTTAATATAAATCCAAGTGGCCTATAATTTTCTTCCGGTGGAGTAAAACGCAAGCGTTCAACTAGTGGAACATTTTGCAACTTGTTGAAATATTAGCTAGTTTTTATTTCTTGTGGAATATTTTTCTCGCAAAGCTCGAATGTCTTTTATTCTCAGCTAGCATATTTTCCTCGTTCACTCTAGAACATCTCTTATTTTAAGCTGGAACATTTTTGCGAAGCTAATATTTGTTGTTTATATGTTTGGAGAGCTTTGCATATATATATATATATATATATATATATATATATATATATATATATATATATATATATATATATATATATATATGTTCTACTTTGTATTCCTGGGAACAATATTTTTTTTCATTTGGATGCTGCACTTTAAATTCCAAGCCGGGAACAATTTTCAATTTTCTTAATTATTGGAAGGCAATACTAAGGGCTTCTCTAACAGTATGAGAACCTCTAAGCTGATAAAATGGAGGAAAAAGAGACCGAAGCAAGCAGCCATGAACATCATACTGTGAGAAAGGGATGCATTGTGTGGTAGAACCGTCTCATCTAATGTCTCCCAGGAGTTCTTGTCTTACATTAGACACTAAGTACTCAAAAGAGGACACTAAACTACGCAGTTCCATCGAGCACACCCCAAGAGAGAACTCGAAAATCCACATTTTTTCATCAGGATCATAAATGAGAGAATAAAGCTTACAATATTCTTAAGTCATTTCTTACATCACTTTGTTACAGTAACAAAATATTACCTCAATCGATTATAACAGCGGAATATAACAATGTTATCAGAGTTATAGGAGAAGCAAAGATTAATTTAATGACATGGTAGAACATTAACATAGTGGACCTTTTTATACGAGAGATGCTAACAAATTTTACATCTTTTCTTATAAAAACCTTTAGTGAATGTTATAAATAAACACCACGGTCGTAGCGGGAAAGGAATCATCTCTGAGCCCAGCATGAGGTTTTCACACACAAGAGTCAGCTCTAAGTATCCTCCGATCACCTGTAACAGGAGGAATAAAACCCTGAGTACTCGATTGTACTCAGCAAGACTTACCCGACTAGAGGAAAATAAAATACTCTAAGGATATGCAAGGCTATTTGGCTTGTGTGTTATTGCATCTGCGGAAGCATTACTAAACGTGCGTCCTTATATTCAATTTTATAGCAATCATCATTAGTTCATTAACTAACCATTCTATGTAAGCACATATGCTACTTTCAAGCAGGTGGTAAGCAATCAGAACCATTTTATCACCTTTCAAGTTTCAGTTTTTACTACGGTGCTAGACCATAGCCAAGTCGTACCGTCTCACAGAAATGACGATTCGCGAACCAATGTATTCTAGCTGGGTACCCCAAAACACACGTGAAAGGATCAAGATGCCCAAGAGGGGGTGAATTGGGCTAATTCTAAAATTCTTTGCAATAATGAAACTCTACACTTGGCCCACTTCACCCCTTGTGCCTAGAAAGTGTTTCTAATGTTCTACCGTACAAAAGTTTTGCAGCCTTAAGTTCCAATCCTACTTTAGCATGGCAATTCTATGAATGTAAAGATAAGAATTGAATTGCTCAAAGTAAATGCTTAAAGTAAAGAGAGAAGGAGGAACGCGACGATGTTTTGCCGAAGTATCGGAGAGTCGTCACTCCCCACTAGTTCTCGTTGGAGCACCCGCGCAAGGGTGTAGCTCCTCCTTGATCCGCGCAAAGATTAAGTGTTCTCTATGGGTTGATTATTCGACACTCCGTCGGGGTGAATCACCCACAACCGCTCACAACTTGAGTTGGGTCATCCACAAGCTCCACCGGATGATCACCAAACTCTCAATCACCACCAAGCCATCTAGGTGATGACAATCGCCAAGAGTAACAAGCAAAAACTCTCATTTGACCACAACAAGCCTAATAAGAAGGGTGGATACACATTTACTACTATCTTTTCACTAATGAGGCCTCTCTCTTGATTCTCAAATCTTAATCACCTCACTAGGACTTTACTCTCATTGGCACTCTCAAGAGTGTTTCTCAGCTGTTGAAATGAGCAAAAGTGATCCCTTAAGTGAATAGATGAAGTATTTATAACCCCACATTCAAAACGAACTATTATGTGCCACTGCGGGATGACTGGACGCTCCGGTCAAGGTGACCAGACGCTCCAGTCAAGGTGACCAGATGCTTTGGTCAGTTCTCCCCACCACCGAGCAGTTAAGTTGTGACCAGACACTGAACAACGTCCGGTCACAAAAACTGCTCTCTGGAACCTTACTGATGTTGATCGGACTCTGGCACCTAACGTCCGGTCACTTTGCTGCTCAGCGTCTGGTCAGTAGCCAGAACTTGACCAGCGTCCGGTCAGCACTGACCGGATGCGTCAGATCAGGATTCTCTCTCTTTGGGACCTTACTGGAGTTGACCGGACTCTAGCACCCAGTGTCCGGTCACATTTCACTCAGCGTCCGGTCACATCCATACGACTTCACCTTGATCAAATGAACTGACCGAACTCTGCGCCAACGTCTGGTCACACCGGAACCAGCGTCCGGTCAACATTTGACCCTTCATTCACTTCCAACTCGCAATCATATGTGAATGAAGTTTGCTCCAATTGATCTAAGGGCTACTTAGGAGCTACCTAGTGCTAGATTTGACAAGTGTGCAGCACACCTAACCCTCTAGACTCACCTAGGTCAAGCTACCCATCCATACCCCCTTAATAGTACGGCCAAAGGAAAAACAAAGTCCTAAACTACTCTAAGTGTCTCTTTAACACCAAACGACACTTAGAACTAGTCCATCCTTAACCTTGTCGTCCATCCTTTGAAAACCAAAACGATTTCCATCGTAGGGGCATGACAACCATGATTGGCCAATCAATTGCCATTACCATGATCTAACTTAATTGTATCTGTAAAACACACGTTAGTTACAGTAATCTCGTATTGTCATTAATTACCGAAACCCAACTAGGGGCCTAGATGCTTTCAATCTCCCCCTTTTTGGTAATTGATGACAATACAACCTCAAGTATGTAAAAGAGAAGCGGTTTTCAACATGCTTAGTTCATATAAGCTTTTGACAATAAGAACAAAAGAGTTAGGCAAGCTTATATGACCCAAGCCAACATGATGTACTCAATAGATATGAAATAAGCATGAGTACAAGAAATAAAGCTCATTTGCATCGGAGTAAAACGTGGAAGCAAATCAAATGAGCATAACTAAGTGACATGACATATATAAAGATCAAAGTAGAGAGCACACATATCACATATCACATAAATATCACTATCACATAAATATCACGATCACACTTAAGTAGTTCAATGCATGAAAGCAAACATGAATGCATAATAGTGTATCACACGTAAAAATCCAATTGTAATAGATAAGCTCCCCCTAGATATATCGCTCCCCCTATGTCTATCATACTCGATCCCTCTTCTCCTTTGGTGTCAAACACCAAAACCTAAGGGTCGGTCGGTGGGGCTACAACGGATGAGTCGGGCGTTGAGGTGCGATGAGCGATTTGGAACTGTGCAGCATCATCATCTGATTCTGAGCTCTGAGCTGTATGACCCTCTGTCGCTAGAAGTGATGCTGAAGCGGTCTGGGTCGGATCTGGTATTGGTGCGGCCTGTGACTCTGCAGGTATCACTAAAGCAGGCGGCTCTGATGATGCAACTAACGATGGGAGCGTCTCTGTAGTCCTAGTAATAGGAGCAACTATGGAAGGACCAGGGACATGTAGATCTGGCGGTGTCGGCTGCCCTCTCAACTCACTGAAGGTAGCACCAAGGCTCCTAGAGACTGGGGTGTCTGGCACAAGCATCGACGAACTCTGAGCCGGTGTGAAGCCCGTATGTAGCGGTGTGAACTGCGGACCCTGGGCTAGCACTAGCGAGGCAAACCACTAGGACACCTGCTCTGTAGGTGAAACAAACTGAGTAGCTGTCTATCCCTGACTCTGAAGCAAACTAAGCAGCGGCATGGCTCAAGACAAGGAGGGCAGCGGGTGGGGCAGCCACGCGGCAGGGTGGCAGCGGCGATCGAGGGGCGAGTGCTGAGACCATCGGCCAGCAGCAGGCATCGCAGCCGAAGGTGGCCAAGCCATAGCCACGCCACAGCCAGGCCAAGGGCGGCCACCAACATCCTGCCCATGCACGCGCGCGGCCAGAGGCAGCCACGGCGCGCACCAAACGCAGTGACCATGCACTCCCGGCCGAACGGCCAGACATGTGCGAAGCACGAATTTTAAAGCGTCAAAACCAACCGCTTAGAGCCCAGTTAAGATTAAAACAAGAGTTCAAGATTCTAGTAGCCACTAAGGGCTTCTCGTCTGAGCAACGAGCATGGTCGGAGAGTGAGCATCTAGGGAGACAGAGGGGTGCCAACAGGAGCTCGTCGCGTTGAACGCCAGTTCACGACCAAAGCCCGAAACAAAATCGACAGCGCGTTCTAACAAAGTTAGGGCAATTTCTGCGACGCCACGACAACTCCAACTCATCCGTGTACTTCACCATGCTAAAGTACTCACTTAGAGGCAACTAACACTACGAAATCATGAAGCTAGTATTTAAGCATTTTAGTTAAAACTTAAACGCCAAAATAGCATTTTCCAACACTCTTTTCCGACTTAGAAAAGACAAGGGTTCAATTTGGACATAACATCCATGAACACTCGTTGCAACAATTTTTAAGAGGTCCATACCTTAGTAACTTCAACCAAAAATACTACATGTGATAGCCCATACTTCATACTAGACCATAGGAACGAAATACTTAAGCACTATTTAACTATTTTACTCAATATAATTCGTCAAAAATGATATTTTAAGCAGAAGTTCAAGTGTTTACCGACTTAACGAAAAGAGCTTATCTTAACGTCAAATTTGATTTTTGAGCTCCCAACAACACTAGTTAACAACATTTATTTTCACAATTTAAAGTTGCATCTTCAACTACACCACTTGCTCGTCATCTTTACTTAAGTATTACACACAAGTTATATTTTATTTTTGTTTATATAAATTGTTTTTCGTGCCAAACAATTAAAATGACTTATCCCATTTTTCTCATTAGGATTTTCATTAGCACTTTTACGCACCAAGTAAGTTAACTTGGATATTTATTTGAGTCTGCAAAAGTGAGTCACATAGTATTCGTTATCATTTCACGTGCGTTATAAATTTTTAAAACTCGAAAACTTGTTTGGCTAATCCCTCTCGGGCCTAAATCTCAGTGCTAAGCAAGCTCATAACACCAGGGGTGTTACACATCATGAAATGTGCAAGACTATCTCTTAAGTACATGCTAATCTCTTTTTTACACTATTGAGTGATTTAAAAAGTAATTCAACTAGCTCTAAGATACACCATTGAAAAGGCTCTAAGGGGAACAAGTGGTCGCTGCCTTATGCCTTCTGTGTTCGCGAAAGAAGCTGGTGGGAAGCCAGGAGAAAAGAAAGTCATGGACCTCGGTCCTCGGTCTAAAACCTGGAATCCAAAGAAGTTGGCGACGCAATCGAGCCCAGAGGTGCCTTTCCATGCTTTTGGGACATTTTTTTTTGAACCCGGAAAATTTCCATTACTTAGACGCTAACAGATTGTTAGCAACGATTACATTGACGCTCTCGGGGAGAGAACTTATAATTCGTTCCTCCCCTTGAACACACGAATGACCCAGAACAGCTAGCATATGAGCAGCTTGATTACAGTTCCCGCCTTTAAATTAGCAAATAAAACTAATCACAATGAATATTTCGGTGTTGTTAATGACACAGTCTTAAATAATTCCTTTAAGTTTGAACTTGTGTGTGCGTATGTTTTCCTTTTTTTAGCGAAGTGGTTTGGTTTGCCTTGTTTGTTCTTTCTTGGCAAACCTATTAGTGAAATGCATTTGTTCTTAGGCTGCAGCTTACTCACTGAAAAACTGTTTAGAACCCAAGTTTGTTGTTATGTTCTTCTAGTGATGCTATGGCCAACAAGAGAACTTCCATTAGTGTGAGCCACCTACAGCGCGGTGACCGCAGCTGAAGGGTGAGTGTCAATCTCTTAGTTCCCAAATCGAACACTCTCAGTTTATCTTGCTTCTATTTTTTCAGCTCATATATAGTTTATCGGAAGAAGTGCATATGGGTGTGGCCGTGTGGGAGTGAATGTCTGATCTCTGACCGGCCGGAGAGGAGCGGAGGCCGGAGGCACAAAGGCTGGGGTGCAAGGGAAGTTTTTTTTTAGGGTAAACAGTAGGAGAGGGCTCCTACTGCGATTTTTTATAAAATTTTGTGAAAGTACAGAAGTATGTTACATGAGATGAGTGTGCAAAAAGAAGCGTTCTATTTTAGACTGTTGAGCCAATTATCTCTATGAGGTTTGTATTTGTCTTTCACTCTATGGGATAAAGGTTAACTCCAACTTGATGCTGACTTTCCAACCCAAAAAAGATGGTTGGACTCCTCTGAAAATCAAACCATTTCATGTAATCCATATGCTCCAGGCTGCAATTAAGCACAATAATTTCCATAAAGAAAGATTGTTTTTTTTAAAGAACAAGAAAGATTCGTTCATGTGGGAGGGAAGTATTCCCCCCTCTCTGCTGGTGAATACACGGTGTGTTGGCCGTTGTTGGATGGGGAAGCGGCTGGCAGGGCAACCGGCAGTTTTTAGAAAAGGGCAACTGTCATGAGTGGAATGAAAGAAAACACGAATCTACTTGATCATGCATGGTATAGCTATGTTATCACTAACGAATTCCCATGTATACGTGCAGGTCTCAGGACGACCATGTCAAGATGCCTCCACCCCCGGGGGTTTCAATGGCGAGAGTCATGTAACTGGGAATTAAATTTGTGGAATATGTCTCCACCCCCGGGGGTTTCAATTGATTATCTGAGTTCCAAAAACTGCATGCATGCAACTGACAAAAATTTGTACCTTCCTTTTTCCTTCTGCGACGAGGAAAAATTAACGCTTTGTTCTATCCATGATTACAATTAATTATTCTCTACGCTTGCAACATAGACCGACGTGTATTACACTAATTGTCGGAACATGATCTTCGTAGCATTCATCGGTACAATTTTCTTTCCACTACAACTGTATCTCATGTGTGTCTTTCTTCCTTTCTGTCTAGCTAGGCTAGACCTGAGAAAATCGGGCTTATGGAAAAAAGAAGCCTGTCTTGCATTTAATTCTCTTCATATTTTTGTTTTCTGTCCACATTGACGTGGACAGTTATATGGATGATACAATCAAATATCTTGAGACATTGGTTCGAAGGCGCCGGGAAGAAGCTAAAGAAATGGATGAAGAAGCTGATGAATTGCAGGAAAGGGTTAAGGTTCTCAGGCAGGTAATTAATTTCCCGTCAACTTTGCCCCCACGCTCAACAACAGCAACAACAACAACCAAGCCTGTCAGTCCCAAGCAAATTGGTAGGCTGGAGTTGAAACTTAACAAGAGCCCCCAGTCATGGTTCAGGCACGTTGATAACCGCTTTCCAAGCACTCCTATTTAGACACAGATCTCATATATCCAATTCTTTTAAATATCTTTTTATTGCCTCCACTATGTCAATTTCGGTCTTCCTCTGCCTCTCCTCACATTATATCTTGACTTAGACCTCTACAATCCACTGGTGTCTCTGAAGGTCTCATTTGGAGATGGGCCAACCTCCCCCCCCCCCCCCCCCCCCCCCCGCCCGCTCGACACATAATATTGTGTAGGTAGCTGCTACAATTGTGCCGTGTATGCATAGAAGCATAGATTTTTTTGTATGGTTGTTAAAAAGGTATCAAGAGTAAAATTACAACTTGCTCTGTAGAAGGTACAACATACTCTTTTGTGTGTGTGTATTTCTCAAGTTATAATTGATAGAGTAGCAATGCACGCATGAATAGTGTCGTGTTAATAGATGAACACAAGGTACTCTGTGGAAACTTGAAAAACTTCTAATAAGATCCACTCGATGCTTATCCAATGGATGGGGTGAGAGATTGGACAATTTTGCGTCTAAACCCTCCCACCTGCCGGCCTTTTTTTGGAAAACCCCCTAGAGATCCGCATGCACGGGCACCAGTCGGCTCCTCGCGTGTAGCGATCCCGCCGTGGAAGAGAGATGCGCCGCCAGAACTTTCCTCGCGTGCAGGCGCCGTTGATCCGTTCCTCGCGTGCAGCGCCGCCCGTGTGAAACTTTTCGCCGCCAGTGGATGCGAACTGATTCATTCCTCACGTGCAGGCGCTGGCAGTGCGCCCGACCTGATCCGTTACTAGCGTGCAGCAGTGCTTGGGCTTCGACGTGCAGCAGTGCCTGGGCGATCTGTTTCTCGCGTGCAGCAGTGTTTGGGCGATCCGACCAGTTCAGCCTGCTGTGGATCGGCCAGCAGCAGTGCCTAGGCTTGGACGTGCGCCCGGCCTGGTGTGCTCGGCCAGTTCGTTTTTGCGTGCGTACTGCCATCTGCGAGGTCCAGCGCGACCATCGGCGTGCGTACTGCCATTTGCGTGCGTACTGCCATTTGCGTTTGTAAGTTCTTTTTAGTGATCTTTGTTTTCGTTTTCGTTTTCATGGTCCGGTTTTCTTTTTGTTTGATTGCAATTTATGTCAATCTGATTGCCAGAGAATGTACACGGACGGCGCGACGATGCGGAACGACAGCGACAACCAACAACAGCAAGAGATACAGCAGCCATGGACAGGGAACCACGCCCTCTCTGAAGCCGTCGCTGTTGATCCCGCCGTCGCGGGACTTACAAGAAGAAGTTTTGAGGCCGCCGCCATGGATCAGTTCAAGCCTGTGGTTGGAATGATGTTTGATACACTTATAGATGTGGAGAAATTTTACAAATCATATGCACATGAAGCAGGTTTCTCTGTTCGTGTTGGTCAGCACAAGAAGCAAAATGATGAAATATTATTCAAGCGATATTATTGTTCAAGGGAAGGGTATAGAAAGGAGAATGAAAAAAATGTTATTGACGAATCCGGAAAAAAGAGAAAGACGCATAATGTGATGGAAACCAGATGTGGTTGGGAGGCACATATTGTTGTCAAGCTTGGCACTGACAAGAAGTATTGGATATCTTCAATGGTTGAGGAGCACAACCATGGTTTTGTGTCACCAGATAAGAGGCATTTGCTAAGATCCAACCGTAATGTTAGTGAGAGGACAAAGAGTACCTTGTTCAGTTGTCACAAGGCTAGCATTGGCACCTCACAGGCATATAGACTTCTCCATGTCAGTGAGGGTCGGTTTCAGAATATTAGGTGCACGCTGAGGGATTTGCAAAACTATTACCGTGACCTCAGGAGCAAAATCAAGGATGCAGATGCACAAATGTTTGTGGCACAACTTGAGCGAAAGGAGGAAGTAAATCCTGCCTTCTTTTATGACTTTATGGTGGACGAACAAGGACGACTTTTATGTGTGTTTTGGGTAGATGCCTTATGCAGGAAAAACTATAGTGTTGAAGGGTCGAGATGGCGACTAGAGGGGGGGGGGGGGTGAATAGTCTTTTCTAAAACTTAATCGCGTCGGCTAACCGATACAAATGCGGAATTTAAACTAACGGTCTAGCCAAGACTACACCCCACTATATATGTTCACTAGCACCTTGCAAAGATAACAATTATGCAACAAAGGTGCCGGGCTAGTTAGAGCTCTCCTAAACAATTCTAGGAGCAAGGTTACACAAACCTATGCCACTAGTACTTTAAGCGACAAGGGAGCTCCTACACATGCTAGTAAGCAAAAGCACAAAGCTAACTAAGCTCACTAGCAATGCTCAATAACAAGGCAACCAATGCCTAATTAGAGAGCACAAATACTTAGCTACACAAACTAAGCAATGTGACTAACAAGGTTACTAAAACCAAATTAGCCACACAAGGGAGCTACTTCAATGCTACACAAGCAAGAAGGTAATTAGCAAGCTACGCAAGCTATCTAATTACAAGAGCAACTACACAAGCTTAATATGTATAAAAGTAATTGCAAGCTTGTGTAATGGGGATGCAAACCAACGGGAAGAACAAGGTTGACACGATGATTTTTCTCCCGAGGCTCACGTGTTTGCCAACACGCTAGTCCCCGTTGTGTCGACCGCTCACTTGGTGGTTCGACGGCTAATTAGCATCACCCGCTAAGCCCGCACGTCGGGCGCTGCAAGAACCTACCCCTTGAGTGAGGGTAGCTCAATGACACGCTTTACTAGAGTTGCTCTTCGCGGCTCCCGCGGGGCGAGCACAATACCCCTCACAAGCACTTCTCCGGAGCGCCGCACAAGCTTCTTGCGGGCTTCGACGGAGACCACCACCAAGCCGTCTAGGAGGTGGCAACCTCCAAGAGTAACAAGCACCACCGGCTTACAACTCGATCACCTAGTGCCACTCGATGCAACCTCACGATGCAATCGCACTAGAATCGCTCACTCATACAATCGAATGATCACTATCAAGTATATGTGTGGATGGAGGGCTCCCAAGCACTCACAAGCATGGACACTAAGTCCCTTGAGGTGCTCAGCACCAGCCATGGCCGAAGGCTACTTCTATTTATAGCCCCAAGGGCTAAACTAGCCGTTACCCTTTCACTGGGCAACGGTCGGGCCGACCGGACGCTCCGGTCGTGTTGACCGGACGCTGGACCTCAGCGTCCGGTCGCTCGTAGACGACCACGTGTCCTGGTTCCAATGGTCACTTGACTTGACCAGACGCAGCAGCTTCAACTGACCGGACGCTGGACCCTCAGCGTCTGGTCATTTCCAGTAAGCTCCCGAGCATGACCGGACGCGTCCGGTCGAATGCGATCGGACGCAGCCAGCGTCCGGTCACACTCCAGCTACTGCGTCACCGTACGTCAGCCTGACCAGACACAGCCAGCCAGTGTCCGGTGCTTTCAGACCCAGCGTCTGGTCAGTTGACCGACGCCAGCGTCTTCGCGACCAACTCGTTTTCACTTCTAACTTCTTCACCCTTGCTCCAATGAGCTAACCACCAAGAATTTGCATCCGGCGCAATAGAAAATAGGCATTCCATTTTCCCGAAAGCGCCGAATCCCGCCCCCAAAACCCATCTCACCCCTACAAACACCACCTCCTTTGTAAATGTGCCAACACCACCAAGTGTACATCACCATGTGTATGTGTGTTAGTATTTTCACAATCATTTCCCAAAGGATGTTAGCCACTCAACTTGCCACGCCACTCGATCCTAGCGACAATGCAAAGTTAGATCACTCGAGTGGCACTAGATGACCGGTATGCAAACAAGTTTGCCCCTCTTGATAGTACGGCCATCTATCCTAAACCTGGTCATAAACTTCTCTACACACCTATGACCGGTGAAATGAATGCCCTAGGTTATACCTTTGCCTTGCGCATTCCATTCCATCTCCTTCAATGTCGATGCAACACATGCACCAACACGATCAACAATGATATGATCCACTTCATATCATCACATGATCATATTGGTTCATCGATCTTGACTCTACTTGCTCTTCACCGTTGCCATCGTCCATCGGCGCCAAGTCTTGCTCAAGCTTCACTGCCACGCGGTCCATCACTCCAAAGCCTTCGACTTGCCCTTCACGCTTGCAACCGGTCCATCAAGCCAAGTCTTGTCTTGATCTTCTCCACCTTGATCACATGACTCAATGTCATGTCTCATGTGCAATAAGCTCCTTCATCATCACATGTGTGAGCTTTGCAATATCTCTAAGCCATTTTCACCTTCATGGCATATGTTGCTCACACACATGTACCTGTGGACTAATCACCTGTATATCTCACATAAACACAATTAGTCCACCTAGGTTGTCACTCAATTACCAAAACCAAACAAGGACCTTTCAAGTGTTTTTGGTGATGTGGTTTATGTAGATTCAACATACACCACTAACCACTATAACATGATTTTTGTGCCATTTACTAGAGTCAATCATCACTTGCAAAGTGTTTTCCTAGGGGCAACATTCTTGGCAAATGAAAAGATCGAGTCATATGAATGGTTGTTTAACACCTTTCTAAAGGCTATGCGTGGAGTAGCACCTCATCTAATCATAACAGATGAAGATGCGAGCATGAAGGCTGCTATTGCTCATATTCTACCAGATACAACTCATAGACTTTGCATGTGGCATATTATGGAAAAGGTACCTGAGAAGGTCGGGCCCTCTATAAGAGAGGATGAACAGTTCTGGGATAGACTACACACGTGTGTTTGGGGCTCCGAGACTTCAGATGATTTTGAGTCACAGTGGAATTCTATCATAATAGATTTTGCACTCATGGGAAATGATTGGTTTTCCACAAAGTTTGCCATGCGTCAATCATGGATTCCAGCATACTTTATGGACACACCTCTAGCAGGAATCCTTAGGACTACGTCACGATCGGAGAGTGCAAATTCTTTTTTTAATCGTTTCATTCATCGAAAATTGACCTTTGTTGAGTTTTGGCTAAGGGTTGACATAGCTTTGGAGTGCCAACGCCAAGAGGAGTTAAAGGCCGACAATGCAAGTCTTCACAGGACTCCTAAATTGATGACACCATGGTCCATGGAGAAGCAATGTAGTGTGATATATACACATGAAGTTTTCAGTAAATTTTAGGAACAAATCGTAGCTGCAAGAGACCATTGTATTATTCAGGGCATTACAGAGTGTGAAGATATAAAAATTGTCACCATCAACAGTCTATCTAGAAAAGAGCGAGTGGTTCAGTTGAACAAGTCAGACATGTTTGGTAGGTGCTCCTGTAAATTATATGAGTCCTATGGCATCCCGTGCCGTCATATAATACAAGTGCTTAGAGCCGAGAAGCAAAATGAGGTACCATCGATTTATATTATGAAGAGATGGGAGAAAAGATGTAAAAGGTTTGTATTGTATGATTTTTTTTCTATGGCTGTTTTGTACAATAGTCTTGATCAGATATTCAATTTTACAGGGAACTATTCTTTGATGAAGAAGGTAACCTGCTAGATGAAAAGCCTGAAGATCCTATGGAGGTGGCAATGCGGAAAAAGATTTTAGATTCACGGAACCAGTTTGAAGATCTCATCCAGATGGCCAAGAACTCTGAACAAGGGATGGACTTTTTATTTTCTAGTTTATCCAACCTAGTAGAACCTCTTCAAAAGATCACGCCTGCTACGAGAGTTAATAAACAGGATGAGTATGAATCTTTCCTTGGTAGTAAAATTTCAAATCAAGTCGATATACATCCACCAAATGATATCAAGTCGAAAGGGAGATGCAAACGAATTAAGAAGAGCAAGGAGATGAAGACTGCAAGCAAGGGTAAAAGTAAAGGGAAGTGTGGAAAATGTAAGCAATTAGGGGATCATGATGCACGCACTTGCCCAAACAATGTTGTTGGCTGATATTTCAAGTTCGTGTAATCACTTTGTTTACTAGTGACATCATTCAGGTGCCAATTTTAAATGTTACATTTTCCTATGTACAAGCTTGTGATTCTACAATGTACTAGTGACATCATTCGGCTGCCAATAAACCTTTGAAACTGATTGCATGCATGTAGTATGGCTCTTCCTTGTAGCCCTATCTTAAGTCTCTGATTACATACCGAACAGAACAGATCAACAACTGCAATATGAGAGGTTCATGCATCTTAAGTTTCTGAACTAGAGCAATGTTGGCTCACTCAGGAACACATCTTAAACAAAATAAAATAGTATCAGGACTCAAAATAAAATTTTGAGCTCCCAGTAACCAGTACAACAAGCTTGTGATGTGTCATATACAATCACAAATTAGAATACAATTTGTCATCTATACAATTTCTATACTCTTTGATGTGTCCTATACAATCACAACTTGCCTAAATTGCTACCACCTGCGAGGTTTACAGAACACCATGCAAAGCACGATTTACAGCACACATGCTTCAATGCATCTCATGACAGCACACAGCGACGGAGGATGCAAATCGCCAGGGCCGGCGAAAACGATCTGGCGGCGCGCAAAATCGCCAGGGGCGGCAGCCTCCACGGTCCCTCAATCGGCAGGGAGTTTCCACAGGTTGCTTGGGTTGAATGGTAGTTGGTTCATCAGGGGCCTTCCATTGGTTGTGCATCTCTGGTCCTTTAGTCAAGATGAAAAACATAGAAACTAAGAGAGGAGATACAGATGGAACTTTGACTTTCTTACTATAGTAATGAATACATACTGTTGACAATCTCCTGCACAAAGAGGCAATGATCAGCCAGTGTCCAAACAGTGGCTCTACATTGTCTTTTTCAGCAACCCAAGTGACATGGTTTCAGAATGCAAAACGGGATACGAGTGCCATGGTTTCAGAATGCAAAATAGAATGCGAGATTGACCATATAATTTGAGCCATCTCCAAATTTGAGCTATCTTGTATGTTTATGTGAAACCGAACTGACATCTATTGAGATGATAGGGAAACTCAGAAACTAGCAAGTTGGTAAGATAATTATTTGTGCGCACATGCCAACCACCAGAAGAACCCAAAAGACAAATGGAATTAATGGATTCATATCGAAATTAGAGGTGAATCATAGCATAAGAACCCAAGGGCTACCTCGATGTCTTTTCTAAAAATTCTGATGATCTTACTCTGCTGTTGCTTTAAATCTGTTTCTATTTGTTTCGGCAAGATTGAAAGGGTTGAGGACATCTCATCCAGTTTGTTGGAGTGGGAGTTCAGAACAGTCAGCTGATCAGAGATGCTTTTGGTGTTGCTCTCAACAAGCGCTTTGAGATCACCTTGTCCCTTAAGCTGCAATAGCATAAATAAATTAGTGAAACTTCGTTGTCTGTCAAAGTGTCTAGGATGAAGGACAGAAGCATGATTTATGCTTACATTTTTCTGCAGCAAAGTGTCTAGGACAACAAGCTTTTGCTGTATGCTTCGAGCTAAACATGACAAATGCATGCTTTCAGTGGTGTGCCAGAACATAATTATAGTGCAAAAACTCATAAGCAAAGAGAAACTTCTGCATAACCAAATTCAGGTACCAATAGGACTTACAATCTAGTGCGCCTTCCTTCATGGCTCTGTTTAACTGCATAATGTCGTTTTGCACTGAGGAAGGCAAGGGGCTGCGCCGCCCTCAGCAGGCCAGCGGAGGGCCAGGGGCCGAGGAGCCCTCACCAGGCGGCGGAGGGCCAGGGGCTGCGCCGCCCTCAGCAGGGCGGATGAGGGCAAGGGGCGGCGGCGCCCTCAGCAGGCCGGCAGCGGAGGGCAAGGGGCGGCGTGGGGCGACGGAGGATGCGAATCGCCAAGGCCGGCGGAAATGATCTGGCGGTGCGCAAAATCGCCAGGGGCGGCAGCCTCCGCGGTCCCTGAATCGGCAGGGAGTTTTTCGAGAAAAAAAATCTGGGAGGGGGGGGGGGGGGGGGGGGGGGGGGGGCTTAAGCACAAAATCGCCCCACCTCTCGCCCCATCCATTAGATTGGCATCCAACGTCCCTGATCGTTAGTTTCCAAGTTTCCACGGATTGCTTGGTTTGCACCTGATATATTGCCATAAATAAATAGCCTTCTCTGAATGTAACATCTACCAGGGACTTATGGAAACAGAATCCTGGGATTATAGGAGCGGGCTGCGTGCCTAGAGCTGACGGCCGGATAACGGTGGCGGCGCAACTAACCCTTGCCTACGGCAGGGTTAGGCTAACGTGTCCAGCAGGATTGCTAACAATAATTAGTAGTATCTCTTGAAGGACCGCAAAAAAATCTGATAGGAGTATATGAGATCTGTTACGGTGCCTATGCAGGTTAGCTAGACAATCCTGCGTATAGCAGTCTACAAGGTGTTTGTATGAGCCAAATAATGCAAGCTGAACTATAGTGGCTTTCTTTTCATGCAGACACTGCAATGATTTGCCAAGCAGGATCAGTAAGTTATCCCACATATGTACTGTATTTTTTTAGGCTGAATACATATGTACTGTATTTATCCCATGGCATCTATATTTTACAACGTCCTGTTCGTTTGAGCTTGTTTGGCTTATAAGTCATGGCTGAAAGTACTGTTAGCTGGTTTGATGTGAGAGAAAAATATTATTCGTTGGCTGATAAGCCATGGCTTATAAGTCAAATACCATCAAACGAACAGGCTGTGTTGCAATGCTTTTGCTTAACTTAAGTGTTCTTTTACATTTTAGCCCCCATACACTTTTTTACTGGCATTTTAAAATAGGAGAAGTCTATATTTGGTCTCTGAACTATGGTCTTGGTCCGATTTCGGTCCCTCAACTACAAAACCATTTAATTTTGGTCTCTCAACTCTCAAAATCGTTCACTTTTGGTCCTTGAGTCCTTGGATTAAAATTGAGATTGTTTTCGATGACATGACGTTCAAATGGACAATATTTGATAAATTGGCCAACAATTTTTATTTTTATTTGTTGCCATTTGCATGCACGTAAGATTTATGTGTTCCAATTCATCTAATACCATCGATTTGAATGGCACTAAAAATAAACAGTTTTAAGAGTCGAGGGACAAAAATCAAACCGAGACCATAGTTAAAAGGACCAAACGTCGACTTATTCCTTTAAAATAAATATTGATGCATCCAACAAAGACATTAATCAATAACTGTTATCTTTAGCTTCCAAAAGACAGCACAATAAGCTATCTCTTGTTTGAATTGGAACAGGGCCTGGACACAACTCAGAAGCTTAAACTTAAATTCAATGGTAGCTTGAGCGATACCATTTACACAAAAGATTCCTTGCTACGATACAGCAATGGAGGACCAATAGAGATTGCGATCTTTAGGGGTGACCAAATAATCACACCTTTCTTCACTGGAAGTCGAGATTGTTGCTCTAGAGCACGTGTTGGGAAACACGGTATGCTACTCGCTAGCACACAAAGAATTAACCGCGTAAACAGGATCACTGGCGAGTAGATGATCATAGATTATACCTTCGCTCGTCACGCGTTGCAGTGGAAGTCTTGATGAAACGCGAGTAGTCGATCCGATCAACGTCGAAGAAGTAGTCGTACGATCTGACGAAGTGCGCAACCTAGTGACACCTCTACGGTAGTCCACACGTACGGGATGGGACGACGAACCGGAGTGTGCTAGCACTCCACGACACGTACTCGAAGATCCTCATGATCAACCTTTGATCGGGGGGAAGACTGCAGGTGCGGCGGCGGCGGCAGGAACCTTGGCCAGCGGCTACCCTGGCAGGAGCCCTATGGCAGCAGGAATATCTTTTAGGGTTAAAAGCTGATTAGCATCTATAGACTTGCTAATTAGGCCAACACTAATTGGGCCAGGCCCCTCTTGGGCATTACCAGCAGTCTCCCACTTGCACAAGAGTTAATTATGCAAGTATTCATGTGTTCCAATCCCTTAAGTGTGTGACCCCATAGGTTCATGCAACCTACGGACATGACTTGGAAACCATTTCTGATCAATAGTTAGCATTGGCCTCTAGCAAGGCGTACTGACTCCCGAAGGTTCACGAAGATCATATCTTGCATAACCTATAACACTTGCCAATAATATATCCTTCTGCCACACGACACCTAGCGAAGTGTAAGGCGAATGAAGTGCTACCCTTATTCTTAGCCATTTCTCGCTCAGTGAAGAACTTTTCTGATCGACTAACCTTTAGTCGAGGCATGGCCATGCGCTTTCAGTTCATCACATCGAGAGGGCCCAGAGGAGTCTCTCCCTGAAACGGGAGGGGCAGATTCCTTCTTGACTCGGTACACCCTGCGACTTGCTTCAACCACATCCGAAAGCTGCTTTTATAACTACCCAGTTATGAAATAGCGTTTAGCAACCCCAAAATGTGATGCTCCACAATCCAGGACTCTGTACCGATCTTAGGTCTAAGGACATAATATGCGTGTCGTTATGAGATTCATCGATAGCAGTGTATTCGCGGTGTCTCGTTGTGGGTCTATCCGGCACCGTGTTCCTAACACGTGCCTACACTGTTGGCGCAATATCCCATATTGCCATGACCTGTGAAACAAGATCATCCACCCAACACATGTACCAGCTTATCTCTACGTCACAGTCCCGCATGATGGATGGAAGCTAGGGACCATTTTTAGTACAATGTCAATGTTGTATCATGGAGTTTCACTAACGAATCACGTATTCGCTAATCACATATAATGACAAAGTCATGGAACATATCACTGAAAAATGCAGATTATAAACGTTGACATGATGTCATCATCTTATGACTACCTTTATGGAATACATCATCATAAGCCTCCCACTAGTGCTAGTCAGTTATGCCAGCATCTCATGCCCATTGACTTCGTATGCATCTCATGCTTTGCTTGTGGGAGTGGCTTAGTCAACGAATCTACAATGTTTAGGTCGGTGTGCACCTTGCATATCTTCACATCTCCTCGATTGATGATTTCTCGAATCAGGTGATATCGCCGTAGTATGTGTTTGGACTTCTGGTGCGACCTAGGCTCCTTTGCCTGTGCGATAGCACCACTATTGTCACAATAGAGGTCTATCGGACTGGAGCAACTAGGGACCATGCCCAACTCAGAAATAAATTTTCTGATCCATACAACTTCCTTTGCAGCTTCCAAAGCTACAATATACTTGGCTTCTATTGTCGAATCTGCAACTGTCTCTTGCTTGGAACTTTTCTAGCTCACTGCCCCACCATTGAGGCAGAAGACATATCCCGATTGAGATTTGCTATCGTCCTGGTCAGTTTGGAAGCTAGCATCGGTGTAACCCTTTACAACGAGCTCCTCCGAACCTCCATAGACTAGGAACATATCCTTAGTTCTTCGAAAGTACTTCAGGATATTTTTTACTGCAACCCAGTGACCATCACCCAGGTTGGATTGGTACCTCCTCGTAACACTTAGAGCATACAAAATGTCTGGGCGCATGCACAACATGGCATACATGATTGAGCCAATAGCCGAAGCGTATGGCACCCGACTCATCCTTTCTTGCTCATCAGGCGACGACGCACACTGAGTCTTGCTTAAGGTTACACCATGTGACATAGGTATGAATCCTTTCTTGGAATCATTCATGTTGAACCTATTCAACACCTTGTCGAGGTACATGCTTTGGCTTAATCCAATTAAGCGTTTAGACCTATCTCTATAGATCTTTATGCCTAGTATGTAGGCTGCTTCTCCAAGGTCCTTCATAGAGAAACTCTTTCTCAATGAGGCCTTGACATCCTCCATAAGTGGAATATCATTCCCAATCAATAGTATGTCATCCACATACAAGATTAGAAATACGAGTGCGTTCCCACTAGCCTTCTTGTAAACACATGCCTCTTCTTTATTATGTGAGAAGCCAAACGATTTGACTACCTCGTCAAAATGAAGATTCCAGCTCCAGGATGCTTGCTTTAGCCCGTATATAGACTTCCTAAGTCTAAACACTTTTCTAGCATTTTGCTGGTCGACAAAACCTTCAGGCTGTGTCATGTACACATCCTCACTTAGGTTCCATTAAGGAAAGTTATTTTGACGTCCATTTGCCAAATCTCATAGTCATAATATGCGGCAATTGCTAGAAGGATCTGAATAGACTTTAGCATTGCGATGGGCGAAAATGTCTCGTCATAGGCAACACCTTGAATTTGATGAAAACCTTTCGCTAACAGTCGTGCCTTATAGATGTGAACCTTTCCATCATCGTCTATCTTTTTCTTGAAAATCCATTTACACTCAATGGCTCTCACGCCATCGGGTGGATCAACCAGGTTCCAAACCTGATTCTCTCTCATGGGCTCCATCTCGGATCGCATGGCATCAAGCCATCTCTCATACTCCGGTCCCATCAATGCTTCTATGTATGTTTTAGGCTCCTCATTGTCCAACAATAGGATGTCCTTCTGCCCTGTAATTAGTAGCGTGTACTTATCAGGTGCGCGACGTGCCTGTATTGATCTTCGTGGTTGAGGTACATCATGTTGGTTAGCGACCATCGCTGATTCATCATGTTGCACCTCATCAATGGGAACAGAAATATTTTCTTATGTTTCTTGAACTTCTTCAAGTTGCACTGTGCTCCCACTAATTTCTTTCGAGAGAAACTCTTTCTCAAGAAAGACAACATTTCAAGCAACAAACACTTTGTTCTCTTGACGATTATAAAAATAGTATCCTTTGGTTTCCCTAGGATACCCGACAAAGACATATTTATCATATCTGGGCTCGAGTTTAGTGGGCGTCAAACGCTTCACATAGGCTTCATAGCCCCAAATCATCAAGAACGACAAACTGGGACGCTTCCCAGTCCATATCTCATATGGCGTCTTCTCCACAGATTTAGATGGTACATGGTTTAGTGTAAACGCAACAGTCTATAGTGCATAGCCCCAAAAATACAATGGAAGATCAGTCTGACTCATCATAGACCTCACCATGTACAATAAGGTTCGGTTCCTTCGCTCGAACACATCGTTCCATTGCGGTGTTCTTGGCGGATTCAGTTGTGGAACAATTCCACAACTCTTTAGATGATCGCTAAACTCATGGCTCAAATATTCTCCACCATGATCCGATTGTAGGAATTTAATTGTCTTGCCAGTATGATTTTGTACTTCATTTTGTAATTCTTTGAACCTTTCAAAGGATTCTGCCTTATTCCTCATCAAATAGATATAGCCATATCTACTCAAGTCATCAGTAAAGGTAATAAAGTATTGAAAACCACCTCTTGCGACCGAGTTCATTGGACCACATACATCAGTATGTATTGGGCCTAATAACTTGCTTGCTCTCTCGCTTTGTCCAACAAAGGGAGTCTTAGTCATTTTTTCAAGTAGGCATGACTCGCATGTCTCAATTGATTCAAAATCGAAAGGATCGAGAAGACCATCTTTATGGAGCCTCTCTATGCATTTCTCGTCTATATGGCCTAAAGAACAATGCCACAAGTAAGTAGGATTTGAGTTATCTATGCGAGTTCTCTTAGTACTAATGCTATTAATTTCTACATCTTCCAGATCAAGAATGTAAAGCCCATTCACAATAGGACATCTCCCATAGTACATGCCATTCATAAAAATGGAACAACACTTGTTCTTTATTATGAATTCATAACCATCATCCTCTAAACATCAGGAGGAAATAGTGTTCATATTCAATGCAGGAACAAAATAACAATTATTGAGTTCTAGCACTAATCCAGAAGGCAACGACAATGGATAAGTGCCGACGGCCAACGCAGCAACCTTTGCTCTATTCCCAACGCACAAATCCACTTCGTCTCTCGCAAAGCATCTAATTATTTTCAGCCCCTGTAGTGATTTGCAAGTGTGAATCATTGCACCAGTATCAAATACCCATGCATTATTAGAACGCGTAGCAAGATTAATTTCAATAACATTAATACCTTGAGCGGAGGTCGCACCTCCTTTCTTCTTTTTATCTTCCAAGTACTTCTTGCAATTCCTCAACCAATGCCCTTTTACACCACAGTGAAAGCAAGCATCGTCGGGATGGCACCAGCTTTCTTTTCTTTGGCCTTGGACGCCTGCCCGGAAGTCCCACTTTCAGCAGGTTTCTTAGCCTTCACTGGGCGCTTACGCTTCTTACCCTTCTAGACTGTCATCACATGACCAGGAGTCTTCCTAAGACTCGTCTCTACCGTCTTAAGCATCCCATGCAACCCAGTCAGCGATTTCTTCAAACCATTCATGTGATAGTTCAGGATGAATAGTTCAAAGCTAGCAGGCAGGGACTGCAGTATCACATCAGTGGCGAGATCATCATCAAGGGGAAAACCCAGTCTCTGCAAGCTCTCAATGTACCCAATCATCTTAATCACATGAGGGATGATTGGATCATCTTCAGCAAGCTTGCAACCAAACAGGGCTTTTGAGGTATTAAACCTGCTGACCCTCGCCTGGTTTTCGAACATGCCACATAACCCCACGATCATATCGTACGGGTTAGTGCTCTCAAATTGCTTCTGTAACTCAGAGTTCATGCAAGCAAGCATCAGGCACTGCACGTCCACCGCATCATCAGTATGCTTCACATAAGCACGATATGCACTAGTGGTGTGCGCGACATTATGAGGCTCTTCTGGGTAAGGCGTATCGAGAACGTACTCCTTTTTTCTTGTCTGAGAACAATTCTCAGATTCTGATTCTAATCAACAAAGTTTGTTCCATTTAGCTTTTCTCTATCTAGAATCGATCGCAGATTGAAGTTTGATGCACTCGACATTTTCTACAACAGTAAGATACGCAACTGTTAGCACTTCTTTTATTAACACCTTTAATAGAAGAATTCCTGCTATGTTGTGCGAACATCCCTCGACATTGCATAGCAGGACGAGATCCAATGCTCCCTGTGATACTAGTGAGCTTTGTCATCATCGCTAGCATCATAGTGAATAAGGTAGGCAACACTTGCCAATTGCATCCAATGCCACTCCCCTTTGTTGGGCGACATCATATGTCTCGGCTCCCAACACTAATGCCCAAAGCCCAAGTCCAACTTGATAGCTTTGTCAAGTAAACCAACACTATGATGTGGTGTCCGACACCACCCAATGAATCAAGGTAGAAGATGACACCCTGTTTTGGCAGACCCATCACCTACTAACAAAATCCCAATGGTGCGGCTGTTGGAAGGGCATAAAATCTTAATTTTTCGCGAGGGATTCATCATTCGCATCACAGGCAGTGCATAATATTAATCATCATAGATAATCAAATTATTGTGATAGTATGGTATTTTCTTCGTCCAACGAAAATCAACACATGTAGACGACCGCCAGTCCGCACGCCTACACCGAGACGTCACATCTTGGGCGCCTTCTCCAAGGTACGACGGTCGCCGAGTCGCTTCGCTCGTGTCGATGAATTACATAATCTAATTCAGCTAATACACGCTAGTAGCTAAATTAAAATTATAAATTACATCAGAGGAGTGGCATGCAGGCCGAAAATGAACAGACTCAACCCGGCTGTAATAATTTATGACACGCAGGCCACACAAATTTATTACACTCAGATCATCACATGATTTTGAGGCCATACCATCACATCATTCTCTGCAAAAACGAGTTAGGCGTTTCTACAAATGATGCAATGTGTCCCTGTTTTTTCTTTTTTAATTAAAACACGATCTAGTCCCGTCAGCCGATAACGGATAGAACAGATTTTTCGCATGCTGCCAGCAAGCTAATAGGCATGGCGTTCTAGCCGACATAGCCGTTCACGCCGCCGCGTATTGACTGTTTCGCTACACGAACTCACAACCTCGTGGTCAGCCACGCGACGCTCGCGCGCCGTCGTAAAGACGGCCAGTTAGCCAGTCACATAATGAGGAAGCAAGAACGGAGTAAAACAGTTCAATTCGCGCGGAACGCTATTCGCCAAAACGATATGATCTACAATCAACCATGCAAAATATTTAATCTAGATAAAAAACAGCACAAGCACAGCTTTGATACCACTGTTGGGAAACGCGGTATGCTACTCGCTAGCACACAAAGAATTAACCGCGTAAACAGGATCACTGGCGAGTAGATGATCATAGATTATACCTTCGCTCGTCGCGCGTCGCAGCGGAAGTCTTGATGAAGCGTGAGTAGTCGATCCGATCAACGTCGAGGAAGTAGTCGTACGATCTGACGAAGTGTGCAACCTAGCGACACCTCTACGGTAGTCCACACGTACGGGATGCGACGACGAACCGGAGCGTGCTATCACTCCACGGCACGTACTCAAATATCCTCACGATCAACCTTTGATCGGGGGGAAGACTGCATGTGCAGCGGCGGCGGCAGGAACCTTGGCCGGCGGCTGCCCTGGCAGGAGCCCTGCGGCAATAGGAATATCTTATAGGTTAAAAGCTAATTAGCATTTATAGACTTCCTAATTGGACCAGCGCTAATTGGGCCAGGCCCCTCTTGGGCATTACCAGCAGCACGGTCACACCTGCAAGGGTAACTGGACTGAAGAGGATTTCGATCACCAAATAATCAGAAGTGGACAAGGGACTGAAGAGGGTATCTGTGCTGGATGGAGAAGCTATCGTGCAGCTAGACCGTGGAAAGGCCTCTCTTGGTAACATCCACTTCAAGGAAGGCTCCCATCGGGCGGGCGGTAATAGTTTCATCCTCGCTGAGAGTTTTTAGAAGTAGAAACATCATTGGAACAACTCGGGTTGAAGAGGCCTCATGGATGATTATCCTTTCCCTGTGTCGACACAGCGGAGTAAGGGTAGGTGGCCATATGCCTCACTTATCTTTTTCTATATTGTTGGATTTTGTGCCATTCGGTACTAGTAAGATTTTTCATTCTTATTTTTTTTGAAGTACTAGTAAGATTTTTCATTCTTATTTTTTTGAATTATACAAGATGGGACATACGCCTCCTTTTAGAAATTTACGAGTCTTAAAGATTAAAATTTACAATGCACCAGATTACTAAGAGTCATTCATCCTTAATGGATAGGATATACGTTATATCCTATCCATTAAGGATGAATGACTCTTAGTAGCAGGGGATTGTTTTGGGCAAATCCAGGAGACAAAGAAGTGGGGGGAAATGAGTTAGGGGATACTAAACTTGAGGGGAGCTTGCTTGTTCATTGTTTGATTATGTGTTAGTATTTGAACTATTCTATATATCAAACCCGTGCAAGTGGACAGGCTAACGATATCTTTTTTTAAAAAAAAAGTATTAAGGGATAATATAACTTCTCTTGAAATGTCTGTGTATATAAATAACCATCTTTTGTTATTATGTTCCTATTCTGAATTCTTGTTTCTTGTTAGCAAAATACTTGGTGTTCAAACTCCACTGTACGATCAAGAGGGCTAATTAATGGTTAAGTAAAAAGGTACGAATTGCTATGCATGTCTTCTTAGGATTAAGATAAAGGCTAGTTAGAGATACTAGGTAGTTCATCATCAGCCCATGCGTGCACCAATAGAAATTTGGAATCATGAATGGTAGAAATTTACATTCATGTCAAAGATATTTTGCATTTAATAAAGTAGAGAGTATGTCTATAGCTAGGATCAAACAAGAGCTCGTTGCTAGGGAAAATCCTCCGGCTCGACGTGGACCAGACGTGTCTGGTAAGAGCACCAGGCTGAGCTCGAGATGCTGGACTTCACACAGGAAGACAATTTGGACGGGCTTGCGAACTTCATAAGTTTTCTAAAATCATTCTATATATTATAGAACCTAGCTCAGAGAAACATAGAGTATGATCTTAGAAAAAAAAATATAAAACTGGTTTCATATTTTTCCCCCAAGTTAATATTTTTTCTATGATTTTTTTATTCTCGTATTTTTCAAATGCATATTTGTTATAGAAAAATATTTGGATGCTTTTTGAAAATTTATTATATTTTTATACAGTCTAGGAGAGAGCTGACCTTTGCTTGATCACTTCTCGTTGGAGCCTGCCTGCTAAGAGTATTGGAGACTGGAGACATGTGTGGAAGCAAATAAATACAGATCACATCTCACCAGTCACCGACAATGCCTTGTCCTCTCCTCTACAGCTCCAGCAGTTTACTAGCCGAGGACGAGCGCCGTGGTCATGCACGCACGGCAAGAAGACGCCGTTGTATGGAGCAAGCGCCACGCACGCACAATAAGGGCACGTACAACGGCCGTGGCGGAGCCGTCTGCGTGCGGTCAATTTTACAGAAACTGGCCTGGCGCACACATACGAGACAGCTCGGGCTCGTGCTCCCATGCGAAATTAACGTCTCCACACTCGTCGCAACGGCTTGGACAGATCCGGTGCGATCGTGCGGCGCCATTTTGGTAGGAGAAGGAGGGCATCGGTACAGGAGAAGAAGAATGCGCGTAGGCACCAGAGCTGATGAATGCGGCGGGCCAAAGATAGTTGTCGGGCATGGAGCGGAGGACGTACGACACGAGCTCGCCGCTGCTGCCGCCGCGGCCGTAGACGTCCGAGGGACACGCGCTGGTCATCGCCCCTTGCTTTCCGTCGCGCCGGCTGTTCCGAGATCTCTCGAGGACTCCAAGCGAGAGGGCCGTTCCGATCCAGACCAGAGACCAGTGTGGAGCGAGAGAGAGTACAGACGCAATGATAGAGTTGAATAGATGGCCGCACATGAGCGGAGTGGAAGAGATAAGGTATGAGCCTACCTTTTCATCTATTTTTTTTTATTTTACTATATTTTAAATATTTGTTTAGTGATACTAGTAGGGAGTAGATGATTTGTAATTTTTACCACTCTGTATTCTTGTGTGAGTAATAACTATACTATATAATCCATGAGTTGACCATGTTATATATTATTAATCATGTTTTATTTGTGTTTTGAATGAATTGATCAATCGATCGCTTCTATTTAAACCTATGTAATGTTGCAACTGATATTTTTTCCTTTGGGAAATGCATGTGGCAACACTATGGATACAATGTAAATTAGACCTACATAACGTAATCATAGTACGTTTTATTTTATTTGTGACAATGCTATGGCAATAATATAGAAATATTAATATATTTTATTATATTCATGGTTCTAAAGAAAATTTGTAATTCCATTCATCTTATTTATACGTGATTGTATCGAATCAAGATGCAACAAAATGATATACAAAGATCTTCTTCCGATCATGGTTTATCTGCATACATTAAATAGTTAACAGACAAACAAATAGATGACCACTGTATAAGCTGTCTATTTAGTTGTCTGTGTGCAGATTTCAAAAACTTACACACAGCACCTGTCTATGGGTTGTACATGCCGCTATGCTGGGTTGGCGATCGGGGTATCTGATCGGGAGGCTTGTGAGGGTGCGCGTGTAGGCAAACGAGTACGCTACACTAGCAAATTTACCACGTTCAACCAAGATAACGACATGCAAGTAGAGGATTATGGATCATTACCACTAGACGTGCGGCACAGCGAAAGAAGAGTTGGAGCAGCCCAACGTCATGTGCGTCGATGTAGTGAAAGTAGTCGTATGACCATAGTATCCGCACGTGCGGAGATGGAACACCGGGCGCCAGGGTGCTAGCACCTGACGTGTAACCAATAGGGATAGAAAGGTGGCTTAGGCTTAGACTTGGAAGGAACTAGAGTTATCGGTGTTGGTACATTTATATAGGGAGGAGAACGCACTATCTCTATAGCAACTAGCGATATGGCATTAGTTAATGTTGCATGTTCCACCTCCACTCATGTGTTTTAAAGTTGTCCCTTGTTAAAAGCCATTAGTACTATACTAATAGATTATGTTTAGCCTACTTAGGGATCCAATCCATAATAGGTATGATTGTCTCTTGGACACATCACCAGCCATCTTTCACTTGCACACATTCTACGAGCAGTGTGCTGTTTGAATCGAAAAGTTGTTTGTAATTCCGTGGCACTTGCTCCTCTCACTCACTAATTGGCTCGAATAAAGGATCAAAATCTGCCCTGCATACTTTAAATAATGAAGAAGCGGTTCCCTGAGATTGTGCATGCAATCGAACAAAAAGGAGCAAGCGCTGTATAGAAGAAGCACCACCTTGCACACCCACAGCTAGCCAGCCACTGGCCGTGCCTTCGTCGGTAATCCTCACAAACTGCTTTGAGAAATGTTCTTAATTTTTCTAAACTAGCTCCATAGGAAAGACTTGGATTTTGAGGTGCACACGAAGGCCTAGAATGGCCCAGAAATACAATAGATCGTGTACGCTACCAGAAGAGTCCACTGACAGCCCATGCACTGTCCATCCTGAAGCATTTGGCCCATCAACAAGCTGTTTTGACTCTGCTGGCCCACAGTTCTCTTTCGGCCTCTCTACAGTTATCTATTTTATTTTCTGTTCCTTTTTGTTTTACTTCAACAGCAAACGGTATATGTTTGTTGCCCCATTTCAAATTATTTTATATCAGTTGTTTTATGTCAAACTCTGATCAAGTTTATAACAACTGGTATATGTTTGTTACATTTACATATATGTCTTTAAATAAATATTTTGTCAAGACATATTTCATGAAAAAATTAGTGAATGTAGATATCCGTGTATTTTTTCTATCAAACTGACCAAATTTAGAAAAAAAATAACTTAGACCCTGTTTGGCACAGCTTCACCATGAGCTGTTGTGAGATGTTTATTTTCGAAGCATCCCTTTTCAAAACAGCTGCTTTATGAGTGAAGCTTATTTTTTCTGCTCTCACAGAGGAATGTGGTGCGATGAAGAAGGAAAAGGTAGTTTATCCAGCTTCACCTGACACATGTGGCATGGTCGTCGGGGGCACAGGAGCGAGGAAGAAGATGATGAAAGAATATAGAAGGGAAAGAAAAGTTAAGGGTTATTTTATTCTTTTGGTCCATAATGTGAAGATGTTTTGCCAAACAGATATCCAAACAACTTTAGCTTCATCAAGAAAGCTGCTCATGAAGCTGAAACCTCAAAAAGTAGCTTCTCTAGTGAAGCTGAGCTTTACTAAACGAGGCCTTGATATAAACGCAGGTGACCTATAATTTTCTACGGATGGAGTAGAACGCAAGCTTTCAACTAAGGTGTTACACCGTAACTCATTTACTAAAACATGTCATGAGCATCATATTTATGTGTTAATACATTTGATAAAGTGTGTAGATAAATTTCTATAACTCGAAACGATCAGCTAAAATACGAAATAAAAGTTGATTCGATAGTCGTGTTATATCACTTAGGGTTTAAAATCAATTTTTATTAAGCAAAAATGCATTAGAACATGTATGTGATACTTAAATAAAGTTTGAAATATAAACTTTATAGATGACAATGAAATATGACAATGAAATACTTACGGTCGAAAAATAATATTACTAGCTAAAATTTCCACTAGCTTAGAAATCACAAATGGAAATCAAATTCAGCTAAAAAACTTAGAAATTTTCAAGCCTGCCAACAGTTAGACACTGCTATGTTTAGCAATTTATTGTGAGAGAGTGGGTTAAGAAGTGGTGTAGTGTTATAGCTTGATTTGGTAGTTCCATATGCCATCTTGAATGTAGTGAAGATGGTTTAGGTTTAGGAGCAACCGTTTGGTCGTGTTGAGCGCTTTAAAATTTGTGCGCATTACCAGTCTCGGGTTGGTTGGCGCTGGGTGCACAAGCCGCCGTTGTCATGCCATTTATGGCAATGCGGCGCGCGGGCCACGACGGTCGGACGCACGCACACGTTGTCCGTAGCGCCGGCGCGTGGGCCTCCCAAGCTGGCTGCTCGCGTCCCGCCAAGGCAAGGACGAGCCGAGTTCACTGTTGCGCTCCATTTCTCTCTTTCTCTCTTCTCTCTCAGCTTTCCGCCGTCGTCGAGTCGCGTCACGGCGAGTCAGAGAGCGAGCACCTCTCATCAATTCCTCGTGCTCGTGTCTCTGCCTTCACGCCCCCTCTCCAGCTGACCCCACCCCGCCTTGACTCGCGTCACGCCGAGCTCCAATTTTGGAGCTTTGCCCACCGCCATGTCGTTAAAGCCCATCACCGCCCGCGCCATGGCCAGCCTCCACCACTTCACCCCATGCTAATTCCTCAGCACCACTAGCTCGCCTTGGCTCCCTCTCCACCGTGCGCATGCTAGTGGAAGCGCTACTGCCTCCTCGCTGCCGCTAACGTGGCCTTGTCCGCCACGGCTTGTCGCCGTGCTCACCACGCGCACGTGGCCAACAATGCTCAGGTAGTCGTCGGCCGAACCATAACTTCGGCCTGGTTCGCGTTGTGCCCCTAGTGTTTATCCCTTATCTCTACCGTCCTGTTAGCGTTGTGGCTCACCAGAACGCGGTTGCCGCCGTTGCAGGTCGTTCGTCGCCGGGGAGAGCCCGCTCTGCTTCACCCCTGTTCGTGCCACCACCGCCCATCGCTTCGTGTTGAACCCTAGGTGAGCGTCGACCTCGTAGATAGGTCAGCGTGGGTCCCATGTGGACGGCGCAAGCGCCAGTGCCTCCGCTCGCTGCATCGGAGCACGCGGGGGAGGCTAGGGACCTTGCCGTTGTAAAGAGGAGAAAGATCCGAGGGTTCCGTTACATAGTCGCTGTCTATAGAAATAGTACATGTAGTGTTCGTGCTATTTTCTGATAACGTGATGGCATTTTTGCTAATGTGCCAGCACGCGCGGGTTTTCTCGCCGTGGGCCGCCTCGCGTGCGTGGGCCGGTGCCACGCGGGCCGCACCACGGGCCACTGTGCACTCGCGCGCGCTGCGTCACATGTGGGCCGCATTGGGCCGAAATCAGTTTAGTTTTTTCGTAGAGAATAGAAATAGCTTTCATTTTAATTCTGAGCTGAACTTTGGTAATTAATATAAAATCATGTACATGTCCAAAAATTATGAAACAAATTTTGTTATGTTCCTAAAATTATGCTCTATCTGTTAGTGTATTTATTTCGTATATGTGCTTGTTGATATCAGGAGCTATTAAATCATTTGAGAGTGCTTAATATTATTAGGTTAAATATTGTAGGAATTTTTGTGGAAAATGGTGATAGCTTTAGCTTTGAAAATTTTACAGTAGCTTCATGGTATTATTATGTGCTCACTTTAATTTTTGTAGCTTTAGAATAGACTTAATATAAGGGTAGTTAAATGCTCTTTGTTTCAAATATACATTAAATCATTAGTAGAAATAGAGATATATCCTTCATTTGTAAAGCTAGGTGTTTGGTAGTTGAATCCAACACTTTACTTGATGAAGATTATAGTTAGCTTAGTATCTTAGTCATTAGAGCTAGCTTAGTAGTTTATCATGTGTATTCTTATCTTAAGAGTTGTTGTTGCCGAAATGCTAAGTGTTGCATCATCATCGTATGCATGTAGAGAATGAGTTGGCGAAGATTGTGACCATCGGAGATCACGAGTTTGAGGAGGTGATCGAGGAGTACGAGGAAGAGGTCCTCGTGCAGTAGGAGGTCCCGGAGCCATCACTGACTGACTAAGCTGACACCGCGCCTGCCTAAGGCAAGCTTCACTCACAGACTTATTATACTGAGCACATACTTGTTTATGGGAGTAGGGAAGACTCGTTGCTCTCTTGTCATGGGTTCTAGCTCTTTTCGGACCGACTAATTAGAGACAGGGATGGTGGAGGTTTAAGCACCACACTGTGTCTGGGACTCAGGAGTGGGGGCTTGGAGTCCAAGTTTGGACGAGGACCTGGACCCCTTGACAGGAGAGTGGTGGGTTGGTCTTTCTTGTGCCTGGGGTACAAGTAGGGCGTGTGTTTCGAGGTACCCAACTAGGCTACATTGGTTCATGAATCACCGTGTAATACAAAATGACTTGCCTACAATTTAGCACCGTAGTAAGAACTGGAAGATGAAATATAGTGAAATGGATCTGATTGCTCCACCCTTGCTCGAAAGTAGAACAAGTCTTACATAGAATGGTTAGCTAATGAACTAATTAGGACTGCTAATAAGAAACATACATAAGGATTCACTACTAGTAATGCTTTTTGCAAAAAGGAAAACCAGCAAACCATAAAGCTTATCCTATCCTTGGAGTCAGAAAATTATTCCCACTAGTCGGGTAAGTCTTGCGAGTACAATGTGTACTCAGGGTTTATTTACCCTTGTTGCAGGTGCAGCTTGAGGAGTAGCTGTTGTGTGGAGGATTCTTCTGGTGGGCGCAGACGGATCCTTGTATCTTATCGTTAGATGTTTATTTTAAATTCCGTTGTTTAAATTCCGCACTCTGAACTTGGTATTATAATAATATATTTCTGATAACTCTTGTTGTATGAAATGGACTAAGTATTGGTAGTGTAAACTCGTTCTCATTATTAGATCCTGGATGAAAAATGTGGATTGTTTGAGTTCTCCCTTTGGGTGTGCTTGACGGAACCGTCCGATATAGCTTGCTTTCGGGGTGCTTAGTGTTTAGTGGAAGACGAGTGCCTCCGAAGGTGCATTGTTTCGGACGATTCTGCCACGTAACGGAACATTTTATAACTTATTGATTGATATAATAATTAATTTTTATTTATTTGTGAAATATTTTCCTTGTTAAGGGTAACTGGGTGAAGCTAATATTTGTTGTTTATATGTTTCATTCAAGAACTTTGCATACTTGCTAGGAAAAAATTTCTACTTTGTTTTTCTGGGAACATATTTCATTTCTATATTTTTTATGTGAATGCTGCACTTTAAATTTCAAACCGGGAACAATTTCCATTTGTTCTTAATTACTTTTTTTAGAGGAAGGCAGGCATACTATTTATTAATAGACATAATGTTCTGAGTGTCAGTGCGGGACCCACGGGATACCCCGCAAGAAAGGGAGAAGATCTAGTCTAACTAGAATTCTTCTCCTGTAATCTTAGTAGTAGTATTAATCTGTAATCCTACTAGGAACTCTCATTGTAATCCGACTAGGATTCTGACCTCCTGACTATATAAAGGAGGGCAGGGATCCTAGGGACAACAATGGTACAACACAACACATCACGATCAATCCAACGCAAAGGCTAACGCCGACTGGACGTAAGGTTATTACTCGATCTACGATCGAGGGTCTGAACCAGGATAAATCGACTGTCTCTTGCGTTAACCATCGAGTTCAGCATACGCCGAAGCCTGAACATACTGCCCCGGGTACCCCCGTGGTAGGCTATCGGTGGTGAAACATCGATAGGTGGCGCGCCAGGTAGGGGCTTTCAGCGACTTTGCATCCGAGAGCTCGATGGACCTCGACAACATAATCTTCCCGACGGGATCAACTTTCATCTTCGGCTCATGGATCTGCGAGGTAGACAACAATGGCAAGCTTCAGGGCCATCTCCTCAAAGATCCAAATCATCATAAAGAATTTCCTATTTCAACAACTACAACGGATCAGCTCACCAGAAGATTCGCGCAGCTCATAGTGTCCGATTCAAATCAGATTTCACGGCCACTCGTATCCGATTCGAATTCAAGCTCCAAGGCGAAGTTTTATCCAAGTGCTTTCAAAAAACCGAGTTCTTTTTTGGCAAGATTCCAGAGCTCAACCCAAAACAACTCAGATTACCCTTAGAGTTCTTTCAAGAAGTCGAGTTCTTTTCCATTTGGGCTCGACAACATGGCAAAATCCTATCAGGGACAGTTCGAAAGATCTTTCAATCCAAGATTCGGGATACCACTGACAGGAGCTCAGGAGGGTCTCGTGCTAATGATAACATCGCAAGACTGTATCATCCACTGGCCAGGTTCCGTTCCTGATGATAGTGGAACCCAACTAGTCGGCACAACAACAACAGCTATTCTACCTTACCAAGAAGAAGACTCGATCTACGACACCGAGGCATCTACTAAAATTATCAGCGACTCCGACAGCATGAAAACTAACGCCAATAACAGAATGATTCACGCACGAGAAGTGCTCATGGTTCGACGTCCGCGGTCACCATTAAATCCCCCGGAAGCACCCGATGTCAGATCATCAGATGAATCAGAATCCAATATATCACCCTTTGCCCAGGGCTATGATGGAGAAACCGAGAGTCAGAAACAAGCTAGAGAAAGAAAAAACAAGTTGAAGCAAGGGCGCCAACACCGTGCTAGGCAGCGCAAGGAAGCTTGGATCAGATATGAGTCAGAGTTGGCTGAGTACGACAAAAGAAAGTCGCAACGAGAAGTCGAAGGAAGATGCACGGCAAATACGCCTTACGATAAGATTTGAGAAGCATTAGAAGAACTCGGAACAACTTCACATCCCGATGAGAAGTATGAACAACTCCAGGACTTACTCCGATCGACGATCCCGAGAACGCATGAAGAGAGAGCTCGATCAAGACTACCCACCAGATCAACAACCCACCGGCAAGAAGATCAAAATCAAAGGAAATCTGCTTTCGAAAGACTTGGGCCGGGTGGAAGCCATGACGGAGGAAGTAGGAAGGAACATAATCAAGGCCGCCGATTTGAACAACCAAGGAAGACCAGGAGTAGGGTGCCTACCCAGACAACCTCGCAAGACTACTCCCATCAAAACGACAGTTGGCCAGAAGAAGGTGCCGAATCCGAATTCAAAGAAACCAGGACACACGACAGATTCCCCTGTTTCGCGAACAGGCTTGCATTGGTACGATTACCTCACAAATTCAAACTGTCTAACCACTCCAAGTATGATGGCAAAACTGAACCAAGGCAATGGCTCAGAATATATTCACAATCAATTGAACTAGCTAGAGGAGACGATGATATCAAAACCCTGTTCTTTCCCATGGCACTGGAAGCCATGCCCCTCCAATGGTTCGACAAACTGAATCCATGATCTATCAGAAATTGGGAGGATTTGCAAAAAGCTTTTTGTGAAAATTTCACAGGAATCATTACACAATCAATCACTCATGCAGAATTAAAAGTACTCAAGCAAAAGGGAGGTGAAAGTCTCAGAAATTACTATCGACGATTCGGCGAACTACGAGCTCAAGTGCATGACATAACCGAACGAGAAGTAATTGAAGCTTTCTCTCACGGAATCATGGCTAGATGGCAATTTCAAGACTTCTGCAAAGAAAATCCGAGAAACAATGAAGAATTTAGATGAACAGTAGAGAAGATGATTACTGTAGAAGAAAAAACACGAGAGAGGTTCCTGGACAGAAACAACCAGGACAACTCGGACAGGCAAAATCACCAAAATAGCAGACATCAAGAAAGAAAACGTAGACCAGACAATACTGTAGCAACGGCCGATAAATCAAAGAAGTTTTCCAAACCCAGAAGATATGATGACATTGAAAACATACGTTGCCCATTGCACCCTAATGGGAGACATACCATCGGAAATTGCTACACTTTCAACGATCGGTACACAAGAAAAGATAGTAAAGAAAACACCAAAGAGGACAATCAGAAAAGAGATGAAGACAACCACGAGGACAAGTTATTCCAAAAACCCAGGGGAACGGTAGCAGTGATCTTCTCAGGGGCTCCGGATTGCAGAAGCAAACATCAAGAAAAACTAGCGCTACGGACCATTATGACAGCAGAACCGACTACACCAAGATATCTCAATTGGTCACAGTACCCTATCCAGTTTACCAGAGAAGACCAATGGACTAGCGTGGGAAACGCAGGCCATTATCCACTGGTTCTAGATCCAATTATCGCTGGTATGACCATCACCAAAGTACTAATCGATGGGGGAGCTGGACTCAACATCATCTTTTTAGAAACTCTAAGGAAAATGGGACTACAACTCGCCAGGATGATCACGCCAACAAGCACACCTTTTTATAGAATAGTACCCGGCAAAGCAGCCATGCCACTCGGACAAATTACCTTACCCGTTACTTTTGGAACTCCTTCAAACTACCAAACAGAGTTTATCAAATTTGAGGTCGCTGACTTCGATTCGTCATATCATGCAATCCTCGGACGTCCAGCACTGGTCAAATTCATGGCAATACCACATTATCCGTACTTGCTGCTTAAGATGCCAGGACCCAACGGTATCCTTTCTCTTCGAAGCGATTTGAAATGTGCTTTTAACTGCGACGTTCAGGCGATCCAAATTGCAGCTAAGGCACAAGCCGACAATGGAAGAAAAGAAATAGCCGCAATTGCTACAGAGACAAGCCAAGAAGAATTAGAAATACCAGCTAAAAAGCCCAGCATCATCGCACCACCAAAAGAAGCCGACGTCAAGCAAATCGACTTAGGCACAGGCGATACCTCCAAGACAGCAACCATCAGTGCTCACCTCTCGGCAAAATAGGAACACACGCTCACCAACTTTCTTCGGGACAACAAAGATATTTTCGCTTGGAAGCCGGCCGACATGCCAAGAGTCCCAAGGGAGTTGGCTGAGCACAGAATTGATGTTAATGAAAGATCCAAGCCTGTAAAGCAACGGCTACGACGATTCTCACCCGACAAAAAGGCAGCAATTAAAAAGGAAATAACAAAACTGATGGCAGTCGGATTCATCAGGGAAATCCTTCATCTAGACTGGCTAGCAAACCCAGTCCTTGTGCAGAAGAAAAACACGGATGAGTGGTGCATGTGCGTCGACTACACAGATCTCAACAAACATTGCCCAAAAGATCCGTTCGGGCTACCACGCATTGACCAGATAGTTGACTCAACAGCAGGATCTGCATTATTATCTTTTCTCGATTGCTATTCAGGGTATCACCAGATCGCACTAAAAGAACAAGACCAGAGTAAGACATCTTTCATCACCCCGTTTGGTGCCTACTGCTACAAGACCATGTCATTTGGACTAAAGAACGCTGGCGCCACGTACCAAAGAGCTATCCAAAATTGCCTTGGGAATCAAATTGGTGAAAATGTGGAGGCATATGTGGACGATGTAGTGGTGAAAACAAAGAACCCAGACACCCTGATTGAAGATTTAAAGCAAACCTTCGAAAACTTGAAGAGATGGAGATGGAAATTGAACCCAAATAAATGTGTATTTGGAGTTCCCTCAGGACAACTACTTGGATTTTTGGTCAGTCAGCGCGGGATCGAAGCCAGTACCAAGCAAATTCGAGCTATAATAGAAATGGGCCCACCTAGAAGTATCAAAGATGTGCAAAAACTAACAGGATGCATGGCGGCCCTCAATCGCTTCATATCAAGACTCGGCGAAAAGGGGTTACCTTTCTTTAAACTATTAAAGAAGACAGACAAGTTCGAGTGGACAATAGAGGCCGACGAAGCTTTCAAAAAACTTAAAGAATACCTCACCTCATCGCCTGTCCTGACACCTCCAAAGAAAGATGAAGATATGATGCTATATATTGCGGCGACGCCTACCGTAATTAGCACGGCAATAGTCATAGAAAGAGAAGAACAAGGGCGCATGTATAAAGTGCAACGTCCCGTATACTACATCAGCGAAGTACTGTCAGAATCCAAAATCCGGTACCCGCATGTACAAAAACTACTCTACGCTCTACTCATCACCTCACGCAAGCTTCGCCACTATTTTGAAAGCCACAAGATTACCGTGGTGACAGATTTTCCACTCGGAGACATCCTACACAATAAAGATGCCACGGGGTGCATATCCAAGTGGGCAGTTGAAATCGGAGCTCTTGACATCGATTTCACCCCACGGAAAGCAATCAAATCTCAAGCCCTCGCCGATTTTGTGGCTAAATGGACAGAGATTCAACAGCCTTTACCAGATACAATCCTTGACCACTAGAAGATGTACTTCGACGGATCACTCAAACTAGGCGGGGCCAGTGCAGGCGTTCTCCTCATTTCTCTAGAAGGAAAACAACTCAAGTACGTCCTTCAGATATTATGGCAAGCTACCAATAACGAAGCAGAATATGAAGCCCTCATCCACGGGCTACGAGTGGCAATTACCCTCGGAATAAAAAGATTACTCGTATACGGTGATTCAGCAGTAATCATCAACCAAGTCAACAAAGATTGGGATTGCACCAAAGAAAACATGAGTGCTTACTGTGCTGAAATATGGAAACTTGAAAAACATTTCCAAGGATTAAAAATTTTACACGTCCTACGCGATTTCAACATTACAGCAGATGTCCTTGCCAAGCTTGGATCAGACAGAGCGAAGGTTCCACCCGGCATATTCATAGAAGAGCTATCAGTACCCTCTATCAAATAACCCGGTGAAACAACACATGAAATTCAGGCTAAAAGCGTTCAGATCTTGGTAATCAACACTTCATGGAGCCAAGTTTTCATCGACTATATCAAAGAAAACAAATTGCCAGCAGATAAGGCAGAAGCCACCCAAGTTGTTCACAGAAGCAAAAACTACGTTCTAGTAGGAGATAAACTTTACAGAAGAGCTGCATCATCAGGAGTACTCCTAAAATGTGTCTCATTTGAAGAAGGTAAAGAGATCCTAGACGAAATACACTCAGGTTGCTGTGGAAATCATGCCGCTTCAAGAACACTAGTTGGCAAAGCATTTCGCACCGGATTCTACTGGCCAACCGCTTTGAAAGACGCAGAAGAACTTGTCAAAAAATGCAAAGGTTGCCAAATGTTTGCAAGACAAGCCCATGTGTTAGCTCACAATCTTATCTGCATCCCACCCGCTTGGCCTTTTTCCTACTAGGGGCTGGATCAAGTAGGACCCCTGAAGAAAGCAAAAGGCGACTTCGAGTACATCTTTGTAGCAATCGACAAGTTCACCAAGTGGATTGAATACAAACCACTCGCGAAATACAGCGCAACCAAAGCAGTCGAGTTCATCCAAGACATTATGCACCGCTTTGGCATGCCCAATCGAATCATCACAGATCTAGGCTCCCCCTTCACAGCTACAGAATTCAAGAGCTAGGCACAAGACTGTGGTTTCAGTATAGACTATGCGTCTGTAGCACATCCAGAAGCCAACGGACAAGTAGAAAGAGCTAATGAACTCATACTAGCCGGATTAAAACCAAGGTTATACGAAGAACTAGTGGACTATGGGTCCAAATGGATCAAAGAATTACCAAAAGTAGTATGGGGGCTACGAACTCAAATAAGCAGAGCAACAGGCTACTCACCCTTCTTCCTAGTTTATGGGTCAGAGGCCGTACTGCCTGCCGACTTGATCTGGACATCACCAAAGATAGAACAATACGATGAAGGAGAAGCAGAACACACAAGAAGATTAGAACTCGACAGCTCAGAAGAAGTCAGAGTAAATGCTACCCTCCAATCAGCCAGATACCTACAAGGTCTAAGACGGCACTACAACAAGAGTGCCCAACCTCGATCGCTACAAGTCGGAGACTTAGTGCTATGAAGGATACAAAAGACTGACGGACGACATAAGCTACTCAGTCCATGGGAAGGTCCGTTCATCGTCACAAAAGTCACTGGACCAGGCACATACAAGTTAATAACCAAAGATGGAAAAGAAGTCAGCAATACATGGCACATCAGCCAGCTAAGAAGATTCTACGCGTAAAAACAACTCAACAAAAAACAGATATGCAAGCCACAAGGGACCAACATTCACAATCGATGAAAGACAATACTCTTCAACAACATATGTATTAATGATCAATAAAGATGATATTCATCCACAACACGTCTTGTCATGACTTCCAACGAGTTATTTTCACGAAACAAAAAGCAAAATGGCTGAAAACATGCCTGAGCATCCTGGCCGAGAGCAAAATAGCTGAAAAGATGCTTGAGCCCGCCGATGAGGGTAGCTAAAAGCTAACACCCTGAAACAAAAAGCAAAATGGCTAAAAACATGCCTGAGCATCCAGCCGAGAGCAAAATAGCTGAAAAGACGCTTGAGCCCGCCGATGAGGGTAGCTAAAAGCTAACACTCAAAACAAAAAGCAAAATGGCTGAAAACATGCCTGAGCATCCCGGCCGAGAGCAAAATAGTTGAAAAGACGCTTGAGCCCACCGATGAGGGTAGCTAAAAGCTAACACCCGAAATAAAAAGCAAAATGGCTGAAAAGATGCCTGAGCATCCCGGCCGAGAGCAAAATAGCTGAAAAGATGCTTGAGCCCGCTGATGAGGGTAGCTAAAAGCTAACACCCAAAACAAAAAGCAAAATGGCTGAAAACATGCCTGAGCATCCCGGCCGAGAGCAAAATAGCTGAAAAGACGCTTGAGCCCGCCGATGAGGGTAGCTAAAAGCTAACACCTGAAACAAAAAGCAAAATGGCTAAAAACATGCCTGAGCATCCCGGCCGAGAGCAAAATAGCTGAAAAGACGCTTGAGCCCGCCGATGAGGGTAGCTAAAAGCTAACACCCGAAACAAAAAGCAAAATGGCTGAAAACATGCCTGAGCATCCCGGCCGAGAGCAAAATAGCTGAAAAGACGCTTGAGTCCGCCGATGAGGGTAGCTAAAAGCTAACACCCGAAGCAAAAAGCAAAATGGCTGAAAAACATGCCTGAGCATCCCGGTCGAGAGCAAATAGCTGAAAAGACGCTTGAGCCCACCGATGAGGGTAGCTAAAAGCTAACACCCGAAACAAAAAGCAAAATGGCTGAAAACATGCCTGAGCATCCCGGCCAAGAGCAAAATAGTTGAAAAGACGCTTGAGCCCGCCGATGAGGGTAGCTAAAAGCTAAAAAACTAGTCAACCAAATTGAACTTCAAAAGACCCTCCAGCTCTTCGTTCCGAAAAGCAAGAGGCTCGGGGGCTACATCCAGATAGGAACACTTTTTCCTCAGAAAAGCACAAGCGCCAAGTTCGTCAAGGCAACATTCTATGCCGAGTCATTTTTACACAGCGCGGACGAAAGGTTATCAACACAAAGATTTACATCTAACAAATCATAGCGTGGACAAAGCACTCGACGGATCACAAAAGGGGAAGAAAAGAAAAGTACTCGACAAATCGAGGGGTCTCGTCAGAATAACGCACAGAGTTGTTTTGCGGAGTAGAGACGAAAACAGGACAAAGTACTCAGCAAGTCAAGTAACTTCAACCGCACTCAGGCAAAGAATACATCAACAAAAATAAAGAATCTTCACTTAAAGAGGAGTGTAATATTACAAGGGGATGCTCAGTCGAATCAGGCATTGTCATCAGAAAGAGAAATGTCAATATTTAGACAATCTACAACCCTACTGGCTAAACCTTCGACTTCAGGCTCCATCCTCTAAACGGCGTCAATGTATTCTTGGCTTTCAGCTTCTTCTGCTATCTTGGACAGAGGCGCCTCTAGAGCAAGGACCCGGACCTGGGTCAACACATTCTTGGTACATACTTGAGCACACTTCTTCGCGAACTCTTGGAAATGAGTCGGAATCCGGGGAATGAACTGCGCCCAAGATTGCCCATCATCCACTGGAGTCCGGAGGACATCGGCTACTGAGCGAAAAGATTTCCACAAAACGTTCCAATTTTCAGTAGCCGTCGCCAGCTTCCCAGACAAGCTTTCAATAGTTTTTTGGGCCTGCACAAGATCTCTGTCAGCTCCATGCCTAATCAGCTTAGCAAGGGCGAGTTCTTCCTCAGCATGAGTAATTACCTCCTCAGCTTTATTATGACTGGAGCGGACAAGAGCCTTCATTTCATCGATACTCTCCGAGAGCTTCTGCTTCTCAACTCGGAGAGCTAGACAAGACACCCAAGAACAAGTCAGCGAAAAAAGAAGTCAAAAATACAAAAAGAAACAGGCAGAACCCGCAGCACCTTTGCATTCGTTCTTCGCAGACTCCACCACGGCGTCCCTCTACTTCTCCGTCTCCATGACCCGGGCATGAAGGGTCTTCTCCTCCTTTTGGTACAATTGACGCTCTGTCTCCAACTCAGCCTAGAGAAGGCCGAGATCGGCTTTCAGAGCGTCCACCTCAGAAGACAACTTTCTCTCATTCTCAGATGAGAAAAAGAAGCCAGAATGATCACGAGAGAAAGACTGAGCAAAAAGGGGCAAAGAGAAACAAGGCATAAGAACAGAAGAAAAACAAGCACGCAAAAAAGGAGTGGCAGTAAAACCTACCTGGAGCTTTTCACCAAAAGAAGTCACGAGGGTCGACAAGCTCCCCCAGGCTGTGGTCAGCTCCAATAACCGATGGGTGGCATCGAACTGTTGCACCACGTCACCGGAAAAAGAGGGACCGCCGGAAGCAAGAGAAGGGGAAGGAGAAGCCGGCTGGGGCGAAGAAGGAGCGACCAAAGCAACCTCCAGGGAAGCCAGAGCCAAACCCTCAGAAGGACCCGGCATGACGGCCACAGTCACCTCCGAAGCGGCCAAATCTGCAACTTCGCCAGGAAGCTCCGAAGCCCCCGCATCAACTTCATCAACAGAATGTTGTGAGTCCTGAGGCTCGGAACTCGTCGGCACGGCGGGAGGCAGAGAAGAAGTCGATGAAGAAACGAGAGAAGACGAAACACTGAAAAGTGATAAAAGGAAGCACCGATAAGAACCAGAAGAAGGAAGAAAGAAGCCAAAAAGATAAAAGCTAGAATTTACTCACCCGACTACTTTCTTCTTCGCGAAGCCAAAAGAAGGCCTCGCAGGGGAACCACGACGGCAAAAACGTCCCCGCCACCCAGCGACGGGAGTGGGATAGCCGACAATGGAGCCACGGAAGAAGCCGGGGTTGGAACCGTGAAAGAACTCCGCACTGGAGAAGCGGTAGAGCTCGGGACAGAGGCAACCAAAGAACTCGACACCGGAGCTTCAGAAGAAGTCGGCGCGGGAGCCTCGGAAGAACTCACACCCGACCTCCGATTACTTCAAAAAGTTCAAGAATGAAAGTCAAGACAAAGAAGAGAAATTCAATACAACAGGAATATGAAAAACAACTCACCGCCGCATGACGAGGGGTACTTCATCATCCTCTTCTTCCTTAGCCAAGGAAACCAGAGTACCTGCTGAAAAGAGGATAAAAACTACTCGGTTCAAGAGAGAAACAGGAAAATAAAGGAACGAAGAGTATTAAATGTGCTCACCTAAGAGCATGCTAGCAACGACTGAAGTACCTGGGGGAGTACTTGGTTTGCGAGGCTTCTTGGAGACAGGCAGGCCAGATGAAGACCCATCCGTTCGCCCCCTCTTTGGGACACTGTGAGGACCGTGAGGGACTAGACGAGGAACATATTCTTCATATACATCAACAAATCCGAAAGAAACCCCAGGAAGGGTTGTAGAGGTTTGGGACTTACTAATTATAGAAGTTCTAGCCAGACGATCCCCCGTCTCCGCCACGGCAGGGAGAGCATCAAGGGGGATCAGATCAACAAAGTTCCACCCAAGCTCCTGCGAAAAAGAATAAAACACCGAGACAAAGAAAGGCTAAGCAAGAACGGATACAACAAGGGTACATAAAGCACTCAAACAAGAAGATAGACGACTCACAGTTGGGGGTGGGTTGTTGGCTGAGAACTTGGAGACGGCAGGAGGAATGACGCTCACTCCCTTCAGCATTTTCTAGAGGCGCTCGAGTACCTCCTCACCGGTCAGCTCAAGAGCTGGGACCATGCGTGAGGGATCCTCGGCCCCAGAATACTCAAAGCCAAGATGTTCCTGCTCCTTCAAAGGCTGAACCCGACGACGAAGAAAGCTCGAAACGATACCGAAGCCGGTCAAACCCTGCTGTTTCAGCATGCTAATCCTATCAAGGAGCGGCTGGATCACTTGAATCTCAGTAGGTGACTCAAGCTTCTTGTCCCATCGGTCGTTCACCACAGGACCAGATCCAGAGTGGACGACGAGGAAAGGGATCAAATTGGTAGCGTAAAACCACTCGGCACGCCAATCTTTTACGGAGTCGACCAGGTCATAGTTAAAAAACTTAATCTTGAGACCCTGGCGAAACTGAATCCCGCAACCGCCAAGAACACTGGTTTCTTCACGGCGAGGTTGAGGTTTCAGATGAAAGAAAAAGCGAAAAAGAGATAGAGAAGGAGGAATCCCAAGGAAGGCTTCACAAAGGTGAACAAAAACAGAAAGATAGAGAACGGCATTGGGGGTTAGATGGTTCAGACTAACCCCAAAATAACCAAGAAACTGATGAAGGAAGGTAGAAGCAGGAAGACAAAGTCTGGCACGGACAAAGGAAACAAAGAGGACAATCTCACCAGGACCCGGAGCTAGAACCCGATGCTCGCCCGGAACTCTCCATTCAGCGATGACTTTGCTTTGGATCAAGCCGTCACTAATGAGCTCGCGTAGCTGGTCTTCGCTTGTTGTTGGAGCCGGCCAAACCTTCTGAGCAGCCCTCATGGCCACGAACTCCTGGTTTTTTATCAAAGAAAGGGACGACTCCTCGTCCACGAAGGTCGCCTGAGACTTGCTTGTGGTTTTCTTCTTTCCCATGAACTGGCGGAAGCAAAGAAGGCACTAGGGAAGACGAAGCTAGAAAGAAGGTGATCAAGTGACGGCGATGAAGACGGCGGTGGATTTCTGAAAGCTAGGGTTTAAAGGCAAGAGCTAGGCAGCAAGGGAAAGGAAGATAAAAGGTCTTTAAATAGATTTTTTGGTAACAAAAACGGCCCACAAGGCCCATTAAAACACAGTGTGAGAACGCAACGGTCCATTTACCGACGCAGCTAAAATGGCGGAGGGCACGAATCCACACAACGGTACAAACCAATGGGCAGATTTCAGACTTATCCACACAGCACCACGGCAGGGTTATCAGATGACTACAAGAACAACTCATCAAGCCAAGAAGAAAGAAAGGGCTACCTCGCAAGGAACAAAGTAACCCAGTTATTTAAGAAAGAACTCGGTAACCTCATGAACGACAGAGATCATAGTAGAAAAGTAAAAGACAACTCAGAAGACAAGATTCGTTACATTACAAGCAACTTCAAAAATGAAAGATTACAAATCTTACAAGACCCAACGAACTTGGCACCACGAAAAGCAAAGTAGCAAAGAGGAACACAGACACGGCTAGGCTCTAGAACGACTACGTGTCCCAAATTGCTACTCAGAAGGACAAACCACCATCAGCTACACTGTTTTCTTCAAAGGACGGACGCAGTGCATCAAAGGCGGAAATCGGCAGCACGACAGGGCAACATGGAGCAGAGAAGGCCGGCGGGCATCTGTCTACCCAAGACCAATGTGATGCTGGATATGGTGTTGATCTGCACCGGATAGTCCCAAGACAAGCGACGAGGATCAACCCAGAACTGCCGAATGAAGGAACGAAGCCCACATCACAAAACTTCCTTCAACTACCACCACGTACATCCTGGCACAATGCTGTCGCGGGATTAGCCTACCTCTAATCCCTATCACAAGACTTCCTCCACCTACGACAAGACACACAAGAACTACAAAATATGCCCGGGGGCTGCTCTACTTCACAAACTACCATGTTCATAACCACGAAGGTTTCAACAGAATGTCCAATGGATGAAAACAAGCACTCCGGGACAGTATTTATAGACCAAAAGAGCGGCGCACATAGACTAGGAGTACCAACGAAATAAGCCCAACAAAGGACACAGTGAAAAGACAGGACTCAATAATAGATGACTCAGACGAGAGGAAGCAGTACTCGAAGACAGGCATCTTCGGAAGAATATACTAGCACAGTACAACCCGTGAACAAAAAGCATTTACACTCAACCACCACCATACAACTACATCTGACAATAGCAGACTATCAAAGAATGCGCCAAGACCTCACATCCGAGTTCTTCCTGAATGAAACAACACGGATATACGCTTGGGGGCTCGGCCAGCATCATAGCCTAATCAACACTAAGCTAGGGAGCTCGACCTTCATTTCAACTACTCCCGAAGGCTCGGAACCAAAAGACAAAGGACCAAGAATACAAGAAACTTAAGACTACAACAACGACGACACATCAAGACTCTTCATCCGACTTCTTTTCTAAAGGGAAGAACTCGGACAAAGCACGGGGCTGCGGGACACATAGCCCTAGAATTTTTTGAAGACAAGAACCTGAACCCTCCAACTTTTGCAAGTAAAAGCAAGAGGCTCGGGGGCTACACTCAGTAAGTGCAATTTTTACAAAAAATTGCACCCACCCAAAAAGAACCCGGACATAAGCTCGGAGGCTGCATGCCGCGAAACTACTCGAATGATGGTTTAATCCAAGACTAAAGGGCCGCTACAGAAAGATGCCGCAAAACTACTCGGATGATGACATAATCCAAGTCTCGGGGACTACTTAAGAACACAAATTTTCAAACAACATAAAGGATCAAGACCCTCCAACTTTTTGTTCCAAATAGCAAGAGGCTCGGGGGCTACACTCAGTGAGTGCACTTTTTCTTCGAAAAAGCGCACGTCACCAAAAGACTCCCTCAACGCAGACCACTTCAAGACATTACGACAAAAAGAACCCGGAACAAGCCATATTCGAGTTCTTTTTGATAAAACTTCAACGAACAATAAGAGCAACTTCAAGACAAGATCCTCCAGCTCCTTATTCCAAATAGCAAGAGGCTCGGGGGCTACAACCAGATGGATGTACTTTTTCTTCAAAAAGCACTCACCACTCGAAGATCCCAAGAAGCGCTACAAGGTTTCACTCCAAAAAGCACTCGGATGACATTTTGTTCCTACTCAACAAGACTTGAAGGAGCAAAGCGAGACTTTCAGAGCTCAACCATGAAGTGGCCTTAATCCGTGAAGCCTACTCACCGGAAAGGGAACCATTTTCTGGACCACGTCATCAAATAAGGAGCTCGCCCATCGCTGGCTGCCTTACTTGGCAAGATCCTACATATCCTCAGAAGAGGTTTTCAGTTCTTTGAACAACTCAGATTCAAGACCCTCCAACTTTTTATTCCAAATAGCAAGAGGCTCGGGGGCTACACTCAGTGAGTGCACTTTTTCTTCAAAAAAGCGCACATCACTCTAAAAAAAGCACATACCACCCGAAGATCCCAAAAAGCGCTACATGGTTTCACTCAAGAAAGCACTCGGACGACGCTTGTTCCTACTCGACAAGACTTGAAGGAACAAGACGAGGCTTCCAGAACTCAACCATGAAGTGCTCGGGGGCTTGTTGGTGCGGGACCCACGGGATACCCCACAAGAAAGGGAGAAGATCTAGTCTAACTAGGATTCTTCCCCTGTAATCTTAGTAGTAGTAGTATTCTGTAATCCTACTAGGAACTCTCATTGTAATCCGACTAAGATTCTGACCTCCTGACTATATAAAGGAGGGCAGGGATCCTGGGGACAACAATGGTACAACACAACACATCACGATCAATCCAACGCAAAGGCTAACGCCGACTGGACGTAAGGTTATTACTCGATCTACGATCGAGGGCCTGAACCAGGATAAATCGATTGTCTCTTGCGTTAACCATCGAGTTCAGCATACGTCGAAGCCCGAACATACTGCCCCGGGTACCCCCGTGGTAGGCTATCGGTGGTGAAACATCGACACTGAGGTACATGCAATATTTTTGGCCGCTCAAGGAGCCAAACATATCTCCCTGACGTCATATTACATACACTTTTAGCAATAGCATGGGCCACATTGTTGGAACACCTACCTTCATGCTTGAAAATTACATTCTGAAACAACATACTCCTAGTTTTAATATCCCTTAGAATGGAGGAGTACGCACATAGATTTTGCTTCTGAAGATTCACAATGACTTCCAAACAGTCAGAAGCTATTACACAGTTGCGTGCATCAACATCTAGCGCCAAAGATATCGCTTCATTACAGGCCATTGCTTCCAAAGAGGGTGGATCAACAAGCCCATTAATGATATTAGCACTAGCAGCAATGTAGTTCCCTGCACTGTCCCTACAAATCACTCCAACCGCTCCTTTGCCACCAGTTCGCGCCACTGCACCATCAGCGTTGAATTTCAGGAAACATTTAGGAGGAGCTATCCATTTGAGAGCATGTTGTTTAGTCTTCACTGGCATTGTTGCTGTACTTTTCTCGTAGACCCCAGCTAGTTCCAAATCATCAAGGTACTTTGAACTGAAACCAAAAGTTGACAGCGGGCTTTGGATTACATCCTCGTATAAAGCCTTCCTCCAAGCACCCCATATTGCCCAACATATGACCAAAAGTTTCTAAAAATCCTTTAAAGGTAGCGTTTATTGCATGAAGAACAACCATAGCTTTGGATTATTAATTTGAATTGCAGCAATATGTTCAGTGAGATCCTCATCTACCAGAGCCCAAACACATCTTCCCATAGTACACTAAAAAAAGCATGCAGCCAAGAGTCAACATCAGCACCACACAGTTTACATGAGCTCTGTTTTGTCATTGATCTTTCTTTAAGCACTTCCCCAGTTGGTAAAGAGTTGTGAATTAGTCTCCAGGCAAAAATGCGAATTTTTGCTGGCACTCTAACTTTCCAAAATAATTTCAATCTGCTTTTATATCCTTCAATATCAGAGTTTCCAGCACTAGAGTCAAGCCAATCATCAAATTGGTTTCTGATGTGCACAAGCATTCTATATGCTGACTTAACAGAGAAAATACCATTTCGTTCATAGTGCCATGCCCAAAAATCATCTTGTCGAGTAAAGCTCAAAGGAATATTTTTAATTACATGGGCATCCATGTCATAAAAGTATTTTTGAATAACAGCATCCTTCCATTGCATAGATGTGTGGTCTATTAATTCACATGCACGTCTGAGTGGATTTGGTGCCTTACCTGCAATTGGCCGCATACCTACATCTCTTGGCAGCCAATTTTGTTCCCGTATACTTGTATTCTCACCATTTCCAATTCTCCTAATCAAACCCTGCTTTAACACATCCCGTCCATCAAGAATACCTCTCCAAATCTGGGACGGTTTACTTCCTAAATCAGCATCCACGAATTGCCCATTTGGAAAATATATTGCTTTCAACAATTTGGTGCTCAGTGATTCTGAATTTTGCATAATTCTCCAAGCTTGTCGAGCAAGCAATGCCAGATTAAACATTTCAATATCCTGAAATCCAAGACCACCAAGATATTTTGGTTTGTGTCATCTTCTCCCAAGACACCCAACATGTTTTCCTTTTGCCATCCTTGCTGCCCCACCAAAATTTTCGAATCATTGCATTGATTGCTTGGCAAAGCCCTCTCGGCAACCGGAAACAACCCATAGAATATGTGGGAACTGCTTGAGCTATAGCTTTGATCAGGACACCGGGCCTGTTCGGCTAGTATTAAAGCCGGCTGATAAGCCGGCTGAACCTGTTTTGTTGTGAGAGAAAAATACTGTAGATTCTAGCTGATAAGCTGGCTGATAAGTTCAAGCGATCAGGCCCGACACCAACTGGTAGGCTTTGCTCCATCCACCCTTGTACCTTACTCCATACTTGATCTTTAAGGTATTTGAAGACACCACCTTTTGATCTTCCCACATCAGTAGGTAGCCCCAAATAGCGTTCAGTAAGTACCTCATTAAACACATGAACCTTTTCTTTCACCGCCTCCTTTATGTTCTTAGTTAATTACTGGAAGTCAGGAGTAAGGAACAAGTGGTTGCTTTCACTTGCCGGGCCCGCGATAGAAGCTGGTGGGAAACTTGGAGAAAAGGAAGTCATGGGCCTCGACCCAAAAGCTGGAATCACAAAAGAAGCTGGTTGCGACGTAGCCGAGCCTAGGTCCCAGGGCCCAGTTCACGGCCTTTCTATGCTTTGGGGACCTGTTTGGGGCATCTTAAAAAAAAGATCTTAGCTGACTGACTGTTTCCACTAAAAAAAAACTTAGCTGACACAAACCATGTGGTGTGATATAGTGGAGTGGAATGATTTTCTTAATCTTTTAATTCTCAAAAAAAAAAGATGACTGTTACTTTGTACAATTTTAGTACAATTGTTTTTTAACCTTTTTATTAGTTATTTTATTTAATAATAAAAATGAAGAAATCTCGTATCAGCAACTTTTGTTTTGAACCGTTTCATCTATAACATTGTTGATGATGAAATCATGCCCCGTGAAGAAAGAGGGATCAGCAGTGTTCGGTTAATTGTGAGTTGCCTGTGTTTTCTGTCACAAGACCTTACGCACGTTCCTTTCCCTAAAATTTCATGTCTCCTAATCGTGCGGCCACTGCAACAGTTGATGACAAGAACATAACTTTTTTTCCTTTGATGGAAAGCATGATTAGAAAATGAAAGGGAAACTGCAAATCTAGTAGTAGCAAACAAATAGAATGGAATTGGAATGATTACAGAAAATAGGAGAACAAAACTCGGAAGGAAAACGAGAGCTTTTGTCAAGATATAAACCTTACTCGACCCGAACTTTTCAGATAGTCCTACCCCTAGCTCTATTTCTTTTCTTAAACAAAATAACCTGAACGTCTCTGCCGGAATCATGGATGTGATGTATGATGCCTGGTTTGTGCTACTCCTACAGTGGGCTGAGCCTCATTCCTACTGGTGCTGATCGCAACTGTTCAAACTTGTCGTCCGGAAAAAACACACCGCATTTTCTTGAAAGCTTGGGGACTCGACGTGGATGAGGCGACGGATGATCCAGTCCTGACTCTACACGGATGATCCCGGCCAGACGTGGCATCCATCCCATTCCATACGCGACACCGCTGTCCTGCACCGTCCGGCAACAGGGTGCATGCAGTCGGCGCCGTCATCCCAGACGAGACGCAGGGGCCGAATTTTTTTTATATTTTATCCCTTTTTTTTAAAAAAAGTTTCTCACAAATAGATCCACAGATAGAATTCAGAAAATGGATTCTTAGCTCAGCGCTATTAATGCTGGCGTCGAGCTAGACGCCAGCGTCTCTGACGTCGAGCTCCTGAACACGGTGGATAACATACCAGGAAGCTCGACGCCAGCATCAATGACGCGCATGTCACTGTGTCAAGAAAGCGACCCCGGTATCGATAGATCCATAGCCTGTTCGTATGGCTGTGGCTTGTCGTAAACGATCGTAAATTTCTAGTCGGAATAGTATTTTTCTCTCACACAAACCAGCCAGCAATATTTCTTCACAAACCAGCAACGATACGAATCGGCCAACCGAACATGCTGCCAGTACTAGCCCGTATCCGTGTCCCCTTCTTGCACGATGACCACCTAGGCCGGCAGCAGGCGGGTAGGCCTCTGTTCCTTTGTGCAGTACTCCTCTACGTGGGCATGCATTGGATGCTTCTGGTCGTAGCACGGTAGCAGTCCTCTCGCTCGGTTCTTGACAGGCACACTGTGGATTGTACACTGACTCGAGATCAGCAGTGACCAATGAACGTGTTGGATTGCAATCTTCCAAACCGTGTCGAATTACCATGTGGTAATTACCCGTCAACCTCATCTCGTTTCTTCGACCTCTCCTGCTGCTGGACTCTGTACTGTACGTACGAGTAGTTGGTAGTCGAAGTACTGGTGGTCGTGACGTGAAACCGCCGCTCTGCTACCACACGTGTAGTCGCAAGACTCGTCGTGACTAGACTACAAAACGACGCCGAAAGCGGAACCCTCCTAGTGTGCGTAGGCGATCGGGTGGAGGCGGGCGAAGATCCTCCAATTACTGTGCACCCGATTCTGTTCAATTTCGTTGCACCCCCAAACTAAAATTGTTTAGAGTTTAGTACCAACCAAAAATTTGTGACTGAGACATTAATCATTCATCGACATCGATCGCTTCGATCCAGGAAGTTAGTACTCAAATACTGAACGGCCGGGCCATACTCAAATATGTAGTACACAAATATTGTTCGGCGCCGCTCAACTACCGTGCCGTACTGCTGCCGTCGTCTTCGGTTTGCTGTACTGCATATCGCTGTTGGATTATTTGAACTAGGCTCACCAAATACGGAAATCGACACTCGCTTTGTTGTAGGAGGAAAAGTAGAAGCAGCACAGAAAAGATATTTGGTGCAATACAACTGGCACCGTTTTTCTCTTTAATTTGATTTCTTATATTTGCAAAACAAATTACACCGCTATTATTGGGCCTGTTTGATCCATTAACACTAAAAGTTGGCACCTAAAATTAGTACTAGTGGATCCAAATGGGCATGCTAATTATTAGTTATGGGGGTGCTAACTATTAGTTCCATTAACTGGTTTAGAGTTACTAAGATGTTCTAACAGTTCATATACTTTGACTCACTATCCAACCACCTATTATCATGTGGATCTAAACGATCTCCTACTAAAAATTAGCTAGCTATTTTTAGTGCTAATGGATTCAAACAGACCCTTAGAGAAGCTCCTAGCCGAGAGTGACTCGTTCACATAGTTTGTTGATTCTTCAAGTTTTGTATTGACCTTGTAGACCCGAAGCTCCAACCATATTCGCCCTGTTCGTTTGGGTTGATTTGGCTTATAAGCCATGGCTAAAAGTATCGTTGGCTGGTTTGGTGTGAGAGAAAAATATTGTTTGTTGGCTGATAAGCCATGGCTTAAAAGACAAATATGACCAAGCAAACAGACTGATTCTCCTTAACTGGTTTGTCCACCAAATCACAAATAGACAATATCCATGAAATTAAATTGTCCTAGGTTTGCTTAAATTGTCCACCAAATCAAAATGTCCTAGGTTTGCTTAAATTTATAGGAAATAACAACAATATCCATGAAATTAAATTAGCATCATTAGCTATTTGGTTAAATGTAATAACAGTTTTGCGATAAACTTTGATTCCTAAACAGCATGGAGGGATACGTTTTATTATTGTTATATGTTTACGCTTACGCTAGACAAAGGCTGCGTTTAGTTTGCCGAAGTTGGCGCCGCTCGATTCACTGTAGATACTGTAGTGCAATGTAGCATTTCGTTTGTGTTTGGTAATAATTGTCCAATCGTTGATTAATTAGGCTCAAAACGTTCGTCTCGTAAAGTACAACCAAACTGTGCAATTAGTTTTTGATTTCGTCAACATTTAGTATTTCATGCATGTACCGTAAGTTTGATGTGACGGGAAATCTTCTTTTTGCATAGTGCTAAAGTTTTTATTTTGGTGGAACTAAACATGGCCAAAGATCGGTTATAATAGTGATGAGCAGAAAAACACAACAGTTGAAGAGCTCGAGTGCGGTGAAAACATCCCGATGCCTGAGGTGGCACGGCGGCAGCGGAGGCCAAACTTTGACACGCAGGCGCCTGAGGGCCCCCCTGCTCTGCTCTGCATGCCGTAGACCTGTGGCTTAGCGTCCCGCCTCGTCCCATCGCTGTCCACTCCGTCGCCCACGCTGCGTCACTGTAGCACTGACCAGCCATCACGCGCGTGACCGCGCCATGGTCATCGGTGAATGTGCTGCACGGTCCAATGTACTACTCTGAGACTCTTCAAGTCACACTTTTAAATGTCAGGAGGCTCGGCGTCAGAGTGAGCGGCGCCGAGCCCTCTGGCAAGCATTTTTATCGTGGCCAGCAGCTCGGCGTCAGAGACGCTGGCGCCTAGCTCGGCGCCATCATCAATGGCGCCGAGCTAAGGGTCCATTTTCTGAATTCTTTCTGCCAGGGGTGTATTTGTGAGAAACTTTCAAAAAAAGGGCCAAAATATAAAAAATTCGGACGCAGGGGCTAGCTCTAGGCCTCTAGCTGCTAGCAAACCACCATTGACAACTCTCTCGTTCGTGCTCCATGGTCTACCACCCCCAGCCCCAGCGCCCCTTTGGTTCGGTCGTCCCGGCTGGGCTGTCAAGTGGCGAGCGCGCCCTGATCGGGTAACCACTCACCAGGGCGTACGTGCTGCTGCGCTCGCGGTTTTGTATGTTGCCTGTTGCCGCACGAAATGAAACTAGTGTGGACTAGACAAAGCTAGGAAAAAAATTAGGTGGGGCGAGTTTTAACACAAAGACAAACGAAAAAGATTATGGTTCATATCGCATCGTATTCACATACTACGATTGCACAAATTATAGAGAAAAAGCTAGAATCAAACAAATTATGGTGAAAAGGTGGATGAACAACACAAGATGTTACCACAACTTTGCAGAATAAATTAATAGCTCGCTACATCACGCTCCTCCTCTCCTCCTCCCTGCATGGCTACTTCCCTCACCATGTTCGCTTGTTGGTTTCAGCCAGGCTTATTCAACCAGCCAATAGTATTTCCCTCTCACAAAAAACCAACACCAGCCAGCCCAAACCAGCACCAGCACCAGCACCAACCCGTTGCCTGGCTGCCTAGCTCCTGCTCCTTGGTGGCCGGTGGGCCACTCTTGGCGGTGGGCGGACGGCTGGACGGGCAGTGGGACGTGCTGAAGCCTGGCGGCGGCCTGTGAGCGGGGTGGCGCCGTGGCGGCGGGATGCGGCTGGCGCGTGGCGGCATGGCGCGATGCCTGGCGGCTGCCGGCTCACGTCCGTGTCAATGCGGACGTAGGATGGGGAAGCAGCTGGGGGAGGTTGCATGGAGTCTAGGCGGATGGGACATAACCGACGGGACATGGCCTAGATGATGGAACATGGCCTAGGTAGGGCCCACACACTGCTGCAGTAAGGGTGCAAGAAATGGGGCACGACCGCACGCAAGCGACCCTCCGCCTTCCGAGTCAGGGGATTAGAAGGGCCCACCGTCAGAACCTCCATCGAGGAGAGGCCAACAGGCCACTTGGGTCAGTTGGACAACTCGGGCATCTAACGGGAGATAGGTAAAAATAGTGGGATGCCACATGTAGGTCATGCAGACCTCATCACGAACGACGAATCCAAATTCCTCTCGGACATACCTGTATGGAGCCTCCAAAGCCCATCACTCAAGCTATCAAGGTAAGCGGCGTCAACTTGACACCCCCCGTTACAAAAACTACGGAGGGGGCGAGGCCTAAAGATCCGACCGAGGTAATTTTGCCAACCCCCCGTTTTTTCCTTCTCACTGCAGGAGCATTCATGCATTCATTTCATTCATACATACATTCATCCCATACATACAATCATTGCATTACATTGCTTTGCGTCGCGTCACAAAGCAATAGCCGATCGTTCGAAACAAGCAGCGACCGACTGAGGTTCGAAGGTCGGCCCACGAAGGGCTCGAGGCCGCCTCACGTCAAACGGAGCTAAGGGAAAAGAAGATGAGCCCCAGCGGCCTTCGCCCAACCCGCTTAGAAGCGGAAAGGGTCATCTTAACTTCTCGTTCAATCCTGACCTTGAGCCATGCCCATAGAATCTCCATCGAGGAGAGGCCAGCGGGCCACCCAAGTCAGTTGGACGGCTCGGGCATCTGCCAGGAGGTGGGTTAAGGAGCAGTAAAATGCCACATGAGGGCTATGCCGACCCCGTTACGAATGACGGACCCGTATTCTATTTGGACATGCATGTTAGGAGCTCACCAAGCCCGTCACTCGAGCCATCGAGGCAAGTGACGTTAGCTGAACCCCTCCGGTTGCAGAAACCGCAGATAAGGTGATGCATGAAAAAACGCGACCGACCCTGACCGAGCCCAATAGGTCTCGGGGGCTCAGGCCGCTAGATCCCGACTCGGGAATAAGACCGACGATACGGGTCGCGGTCAGAAGACACACGGGCAAACGCCCTGACTCGCAATAGGGACCACCTCATACTGACCGATCAGGACACAAGAATCCACAACCCTAGAAAAAAGTACAAAGTGCTCAGCCTCCGACCGACTCCCCAATTGGCCACATGCTCGGGGCTAAACCCATCAGGTCCGCTCACGCGACCCCGGCGGAAGACGGACTACCGATAGATCCCCTCCTCGGGGGCTGGGCGCCAATGTCCACTCAACTCACCTCTAGCTCTTGAAAAGAGTACAAAAGTGCTCAACCTCCGACCGACTCCCCAGTCAGCCATAGGCTCGGGGGCTAGACCCACCGAGTCCATTTTTGTGAACCCGGTGGAAGACGAACTACCGACAAGTCCCCCACTCGGGAGCTGGGCACCTATGACTACTCGGCGTGCCTCCGCGGCCTTAGCTAGTCCTCCCCTTAGGGGCTGGGTGCTTGTATCTACTCGGGGGCTAGGCGCCTGATCCTACTCGGCCACCCTATGCAATGTGGCAAACAAAGGGGAAAACACCGAAGACCCAGTGATAATCCACCTCCATAACGCAATGGGCACAAAAAACATACAGAAAATAAACAGAAGCCAAAGGCTTTTTCAATATCATGCAAAGCGTGCGAATACGGGAGTCCAAGGCTTTTACAATATCACACAAAGCCTATGTGAACAACCCAGGGACTACTCTACACCTCAAAACAAGAAGAGTCAGGGGCCAAAGAAGATAAAAGAAGTCACGCAGTACAAGAAAGTTGCGCTCAAAGTTCTCTCCTCTCTCTGCGGTGACCTGGGTGGACAACCTCGGACCACTCTGCACATAGGAGCAAAAAGTGTTGGAGAAGCTGGAGTTCGAGCATGGCATTCCGACGATGACGTGCGATCTTCGGTGGCTGGGGTAAAGAGCGAGGACAAGGAAGCCGTGCTCGTTATCCTCCCTCAGCGACGCCCTCGTCCTCCCATCCAACCTCATGGGCAAGTTCCGATCGGGACGCACGATGCCTTCTCCTTATGAGAATTCTTCTAGCATCATGGCTCCCGGACATGCCCGAAGAGGCTGCGAAGGAAAGGAGCAGCTGGGCACCTATTACGAGAAATCTTCTAGCATCATGAGGAGTGGCCGAAGCTGCCCCTAGCGAAGAGCAAGAGCCTAAACCAACTAGCGCTACAACCCGAGCCATGGGGACTCTAGATGCGGAAGCAGCCCTATTTATAGCCGGGCCACCAGCTACTATCTAGGAGCGTAATAGTACGTGCCCATGACCGCGCAATAAAGGCACCTAGAATCGAGGCGACAAAAGAATGACTGTGAAATAAAGGCGCCTAGAATCGAGGCGAAGGTACCGGGGCACGAGGTGATGGTACAGTACCCACGTGAAGCTTATCCTTTTTGTCTAGGATACGAGGCCGGTCCCCACACACGACCCATCCTTCCCGCAACAAGACAAAAACGAACAACACCCTTGTGTGTTCCCCCTTTAGGAGATGTGCCGTACCGACCACACCGCTCCCCTCGACCGACACGGTCGGGGCCAACCGGGACAACCAACTGGGGACGCCCGCTCGGTGTGGGCCCGAGAAGTAGGTAGAGCGGATAAGAGAAAGCACACAGATCAACCACCGTACAAGGAACCGTACCACACCACGCCCTGCGCACGCCCCACATAGTGCCACCGCTACCTACCTGCTACAACGTAGTGGCCTGACAAGATGAATAGGGACCGAGGATGGTGGCCATACTGTACCCGACGAGTGGACATCAACAAGACTAGGCAACGCCCGCACACTCCCTTTCTCTCTCTCTCTGACTTGTAAGGCCGTCCCCCTTGTACTATAAAAGGGGACAGGCCCTCCACATCCGACATAGTCTCCACGACACGAGCAACGGAGAAACTCTCTAACTCTCTTCCAACACATAGCACATGTTCGAGCCGGACTCGGACAACCCCTCTCATTCCTCTCCCGTTTGTACCCCCACTGCAAACTTTGAGCACCTAGGCTCAGGAATATAGTCGACCGGCCGACCCTAAATTGGACGTTGGGCCTGTTGCCTGAACCAGTATACACCATGTGTCATTGTGTGCTAGGTCATATCCGATCTAACGCACGATAAAACTACAATATTTACTAGTCGGTCAGATTCCGCACCGACAGATATAGATGTCCGCATATCCGAATTATCTGAATTCGTATCCGCTAAAAATATCAATATGGATATCCGTATTCGTATTTATTTTTAATGTGAATGTGAAATGGATGTATCTGGATTCAGTTTTCAGTGTTTTTCTCTATCCGGTTCCAGATTCGTATTCGACAAAAATGTGAAATATCCGACATTATCCGTATCCGCAAAGAATAAAGTAGCTAATGAAGCCGTCTAAAACTTATTTATATTACTAAATACCAATTACAAATAATGTTAATTTTAATATTGCTAATAAACTAATTATTTACACCAATTAAACTATTAAAAATGATAGAGTTTAATTAATTTTAATATGACTAATCATATTAATTTTATATACATTATATTATTTATTAAATGAATAAATCAACATTAAATGTATTAATGAACTTATTTTTATTATTAAATGATATATATATATATATTTATGGAAATACTTATTTTTATATTTATTTTAGTGTATTTAGTTACTTATTAATAAATATGTTATTTCAATAAGATATCTATTAAGTATTATGCTCATAATTTACTCCCTACTAGTAACATAATTTTTTGATCAATTATAAAACCATTGATAAAGCAAAATTGATACCTCATTATGATGCTATGATATAAGTCGAGCAAGTATCCGAATGTGAATTCGTATTTGAACTATCCATTTTGTATTCGTATTCAATAATATTCGTATTCAAATTCGAATTCAAATATGGTAAATAGTACTCCCTCCGTTCCTTAATATAAGCCATATAGATTTTAAAGAAAATTCCAAAATATAGGTACGTATCAGCTCCCATGCCGATTAGTTTGGTAACCTTCCCACCGTACATAGCTCATGCCCCAACCAATCCCTTAGATTTAGGAAGCAATCTGATTGGGAGAGAGAAGATGACCTGATTTTTTTTTACTCGATCTCACATCATTTTCCAAGTTATACGTTAATATTAGTGCTAAAAACTATATGGTTTATATTAAAGAGCGGAGGGAGTACTATCTAAATTTAGTTGCATACGTATCCGGTCCGAATCCATCCCTACGCCCACGCCTGACAGCGTGGAGTGCGGGGCCTGGCGTCGAATACTAAGGAGTCAAATCGTGTCGGCCACATTTCATGTCGGTCAAATACTAAGGAGCCAAATCGTGTCGGCCACATTGTCAAATCAGCGATGTGAAATTGTCGAATACTCAGAATATCTGTCGTTTTCGGTGTCTATGTCATGACTTTGACTCAATTTATATAAAATATGTGCAACATTTATGTCTCTAAATAAATTTGTTAAAAAACTAGATTAAAAAATCTTTCCAATGATACTAATTATGTATCATAAATAATAATATTTTTTAATATATATTTTATTAAAGTTGTTTCTCGCGAAGCGAGAAAGATAGATATTCTAGGATGGAGAGAGTACCGGTATTTGGTTACCCCTCCTAAAATTTAGTCATTATCCCATCGAATGTTTAGACATATGCATAAAGTATTAAATATAGACTAATTACGAAAATAATTACATAGTTTGCGACTAATTTGCGAGACGAATCTTTTAAACCTAATTAGTCCATGATTTGACAATATAATACTACAGTAATACATCATCTTTTCAACACACCTTTTAGTCACAGGATCAAACAAACCACCTAAATATGCGCGACCTGCCCGCCTGTCCTGGCTGCAGTCTTGAATTCCGGTCAGCAAGAAAAGCCATGAGGACCTGCTGTCGGCTAGCGTACGGCCGGCAGCCCGTGCAGTGCAATTCTTTTGCACCATTGTATTCATCTTTCTCCCGTCCAATCAGTTTCAAACAGCATCGACCCTAAGTGCGCGTACGTCACTCTGTGGAAGAACCGGGGCCATGGAAGGCAGCTGCGAGCGTACGCGTCGCTGCATCAGCAGCAAGGAGTAAACGCCTCGGGCCAAGGCGAAGTCACCTCCCGGAAATGATACTCTCCAAATACTCTCTTGTCAATCGAATCTTGTAGATCTTCAGTTTCTTTCGAAAATACCCGCCTTTTCCTGCTTCACCAGAAAGAGTAAATTAAGGCAGAGCACAGCCATGCAGCCACTCCAATTTACATGCAAGAAACACTGCAATAGACTACCCATACCTTTGCTTGGCTTTGCTGTTCTGCTGCTGATCTCCTTGGCCACCCCCACCAGTTCTTGCACAGAGCAGGAGAAGAACTCCCTCCTCCAGTTCGTCTCTGGGCTCTCACAGGATGCTGGCCTTGCCAAGCTTTGGCAGGAAGGCAAAGACTGCTGCAATTGGGAAGGCATCACCTGCAACGGAAACAAAACAGTTATTGATGTCTCTCTAGCATCTAGAGGCCTTGAGGGGCACATATCACAATCCCTTGGGAACCTCACTGGCTTGCAGCGTCTTAATTTGTCCTACAACTCCCTCTACGGTGGCCTCCCTCTGGAGTTGGTGTCCTCCAGCACCATCATGGTCCTTGACGTCAGCTTCAACCAGCTCAACGGAGACCTGCATCAGCTGCCATCTTCAGCCTCTAGCCAACCTCTACAGGTACTTAACATCTCGAGCAACTTGTTTACAGGGCAGTTTACATCTGCAACATTGAAGGGGGTGGAGAATCTGATCGCACTCAATGCCAGCAACAACAGCTTTACTGGGCATATTCCAAGTCATTTCTGTAACATATCACCATCCTTTAGTGTGCTTGAACTCTCTTACAACAAACTCAGTGGTAGTATCCCCCCAGGACTCGGTAATTGCTCCAAGCTCAGAGTGCTCAAGGCTGGGCAGAATTACCTCAGTGGGACTCTCCCTGATGAACTCTTCAATGCTACCTCGTTGGAGCATCTCTCTTTTCCCAGAAATGGTTTACAAGGAATGCTTGATGACACGCATATATTCAAACTCAGCAATCTGGCCATTCTTGACCTTGGAGAAAACAAATTCAGCGGAATGATTCCGGACTCCATAGGTCAGCTCACGAGATTGCAGGAACTCCATTTGGACTACAACATCATGTCTGGGGAGCTGCCATCAACCTTGAGCAACTGCACAAATCTCATAACACTTGACCTTAAGTGCAACAATTTCAGAGGTGAACTCCACAAGGTCGGTTTCTCCAACTTCCCCAATCTAAAAACCTTAGATCTTTTGTGGAACAACTTCAGTGGCACAATTCCAGAAAGCATATACTCATGCAGAAACCTGATTGCACTACGGCTGTCTGGAAATAAGTTCCATGGACAGTTATCGAAAGGACTCGGCAATCTGAAATCCCTCTCCTTCCTGTCGCTCGGAAACAACAGTTTTTCAAATATAACAAATGCACTTCAGATATTAAGAAGCTCCAAGAACCTCACCACCCTTCTTCTTGGGGGAAATTTCATGAACGAGACCATGCCAGACAATGCCAGAATTGATGGTTTTGAGAATCTTCGGGTTTTGGACATTTCAGGTAGCCGATTGTCGGGGGAAATACCTTTTTGGATATCAGAGCTAGCGAATTTGGAGATGCTGTCTTTGGTAGGTAATCGACTCAGTGGACCAATACCAGCCTGGATCAACACATTGGAATACCTTTTCAATTTAGACATATCAAACAACAACCTTACAGGAGAAATTCCGACAACATTAATGGCTATGCCAATGCTAACTTCAGAGAAGACTGCAGCTCATTTGGACAAAAGGGTCTTTGATCTGCTAGTTTATGAAGATCCATCACTTGAACACCGCATACCAATTGCTTATCCTAAAGCTCTATACCTAAGCAGAAACAAATTTACGGGTGTGATTCCTCCAGAGATTGGTCAGTTGAAAGCCCTCATGTCACTCATTATCAGCTTCAACAACTTGACAGGACCGATCCCACCATCCATCTGCAATCTCACAAACCTGGAGGAGCTAGATTTATCCAACAACAATCTCACAGGTGAAATCCCAGCTGTATTGGAGAACCTGTACTTCCTTGCCGTATTCGACGTTTCTAATAATAACCTCGAAGGGCCTATCCCAACTGGCAGGCAATTTAATACATTTCCAAATTCTAGCTTTGCTGGGAACCCAAGGATGTGTGGGCCTGGGCTTAATCACCATTGTACTTCGGTAGAGGTAGGTCTTGCGCCCACTGGCTCAGGAGGACTGTGTGGATGGCGACATCGTCTTCGCTGTATCCTTCAGTGTTTTCGTTGGAGTAGGAGTGCTATATGATCAGATGGTACTATCCAGATACTTCGGCTAGGAAAAACTTGCTTCAGCAACGTGTCCTGGATTGAAGAATGAATATAGGCACTGGATGTAATCATGGAACTGAAGCTCTCAGCAAACAACAGGAACTTTGTAATAGTTAATACCCATATAGAAACATGACGTGATCTCCAGTGTTTTTGCTTGAGCAAGTCCGACTTCGTTGCTCCAAAAACATAATCCTGCAAGCAAATTCAGGAATGGAGCGTTTACTGTCAGTAAACAGAGCAATATATGTATCTACATCTTTTCCAGAGCACGGTAAATATTTTCAAAGTTTACTGTCACATGTGTGAACACGCGTGCTAATCAGATTGCTTATCGAGGTGAAAATAGTTGCTTTTTACAGTACAATCTCAAAGAAATTAGTAGCTCAGATTGTTTGTTTGGGTGTAGACTACTAGTAGTAGCTTATAATCCAAACTTATCATCCTAATAATTTGTAGAAGATACCAGTGTGTCACTTAATCGTACCAAATTACCAATTATACAGGCAGGGCTAGCAAGATGGAAACTGACCTAAAACCAAATTCTTCCATTTGGGTCGAGAATTTCAACAAATGGTCGGAAGCATCGCGCAGACAACTACCAAACCGTAAATCTTCATACGTAAAACTTAAGCTAGGATCTTGCCGGTGAGCGATTGCAATCCTTTAACCTGGGAGGGAGCAGAGCGAAGAGGTCGCCGAACGTACCACGGCATCGGGCGCCCTGCAAGATCCGGTTTGGTAGGGAGGGAGCAGAGCCAGGTCCTTTTCCAATAGGGCCAGTCTTGAAACGGTAATATATCAAGTGCTTCATATCCTTGCACGTCCTAATCCACCTCATCAATCGGTACTTGTACCTATACATACCAGTTAGCTGGCCAACATGAGAGAATTTGTATTGCTCGCGGTGGGCTTATGTAGCCCGCCAGCACAGATAGGGTGACCTGTGCTGGCGTTGTGCTTATGTAGCATGCCAGCACAGTGGATCTCTTTGCTGGTGGGTGGTTATGTCACCCGTCAGCAGAGATCAAGGATCTCTGTGCTGGCGGTCGGTTATCCGCCAGCCTGATCATTCTCTGTGCTGACGGGTGTCAATCGCACCCGCCAGCACGCTAATTTTCTGGTGCCACTACAAATTGATTCTGGCATAGTGGATTATGGAAGTGGTACCTACTCTAAAACAGGAGATACGAAAAGGACAGCTTGAGGATGCAAAGATCAAGGAGATCAAGCAGTTAATGAAGGAAGGAAAAGCACCTGACTACAGATTAGATGAGCAAGGGACACTTTTGGCTAGGAAAGTGAATCTGTGTGCCGGACTTGAGGACTCTTAAAGAGCTGATAATGAGGGAAGCTCATTACTCCACTTACTCCATCCACCCGGGTAGCACCAAGAAATATCTAAGACTTGAAGGAGCGAAATTGGTGGTATGGGTTGAAGCAGGATGTTGCTCAATATGTGGCTCTATGTGACACTTGTCGGAGAGTGAAGGCTGAGCACCAGAGGCCCGCAGGGTTACTCCAACCTGTGATGGCCATCGTTCCCCAAGTGCTTCGACAATTGTCCATGCAGGGTGAACAGCGGTGGAAAAGAGACGATAAGAGGCGGATTCAAAGGCATTCTCCAATCCATGTTGTTGCCCTCTCAGGAAAGTAATCTGATTGATATTCAGCTATTGAGAATAAACAAACAGAGATCGTCTAAACTTTGAGACAATTGTGATCCTGTTTTTGGCAGAAAAATCCCTGAAACATTTTTGCAAACTTGTAAGTACTCACTTGACAGGACTCGTGAACAATGTGAATACAAAGCCATATCATGTAACGTGTATCAGCATGCAAAAACATTTGTGTTGACGTCGAAAGTGATCCGAATCAAACATCAATAGGGCCTTGGACGCCCGGGCCGCTACGGACCGAAAAACACAGCGAGGATGTCACTCTTTCGTGGTGAAGAACGGAGAGGTTTACAAGCAAATCACCAAAGGATAACCAACATGCTTACGTGACGAAGAACCGGCTAGTTTTCAGGCAAACTAGCAAAGAAACCGTCGAAGCTCTCGCCCGGGAGGGACCCCGTCAGGGCAAGGACGTCGTCGGGTTGCCCTAGGTCGGCCGGCAAGCCTAGGGCACCATCCTTGGTCGTCGGATCAAGGGATGAACATCATGGGGGTTGGAGAAGAGGGCAAAAGGGTTGAAGTAGAGGTAGTAGATTGATTTGTATGACGATTGGATAGATGGGAACTCAATCGGCCATAATCCTCTCATATATATAGAGGGGGTGGTCTTATCCCAGTAGGAAACCTCTCCGAGCCTTATTTTCTAAGTTCCCCATGAGTTTGGAACAGTTCAGATCGGAATCCAAAAGGCCAGATCTGAACAAGATTTTCTGTTAGGTATGTCGGAAGTCTCGACTTAGGTCGGAACTCCCTACAGTCGGAACTTCCGACTTTTGTCGAAACTCCCAACGTAGGGATAACCCCAGACACCTGAGCAGATTTCTTTAGGCTTCCTGGAAGTCCTGACACCCGTCGGAACTTCCGACAGTCGGAAGTCCCGACTTGGGTCAGAACTCCCGACAACAAGGCATCTTTCCGAGGGCATAACTTCTTCATCCGGAGTTCGAATTAGACGTTCCATATATGTTTTTTTACCGTCTCGACGAGAGGAACGCAATAGTGAAGTACGTTTCACATTTTGACAACTTTACAAAATGGACATTTTTAGTTGTCAACATATGCCCCCCTGTTTTCAGGTGAATGATGCATAAACCTAAAAACACTTAATCAAATAAATTAAAACCAAACAGCGACGATACCCATCTCATCGGCTGCTCAGTGGCTAAGGGCGATGTATACATCGGCCATTGTTTGGAGAGCACTTAGGCTTCTTGCCAAACACTTGGAAAGTACCCTTTCAAGTACCTCCCGTTGAATGTTGTTGTGAGACGTTCACCTTGCAATGTCTCTAGCACATATGAATTTCTGAATATAACTTTGACCACTTTGTAAGGACCTTTCCAATTCAGTGACCACTTTGTCAAACTGATTGCTCTTCAATCCAATTGGTAGTATGGTTTTCCACACCAATTCTCCCACTTGAAAGGATTTGCTCCTGACTTTCTTGTTGTATGCTTTGGCAACTCAAGCTTTATCTTTCTCTATTTCCTTGAGAGCTTTAATCTCACATCAGTCACCTCATCGATGTTATCCATCATCAAATCATGATACACAACAGCTGATAAATCATTTTGTTTAGCGAGCTTATATGCATACAAATTCACTTCGACAGGCAACACGACTTCTTGACCATATACTAACTCAAAAGGAGTAACCTTTGTAGCACCATGCCTTGAAATGCGATGAGCTCATAGAGCCTTAGACAAAACTTCATGCCATCTCCTTGAATTCTCCTCAATTTTTTTTGATGAACTTGATTAAAGTCTTATTATTAGACTCAGCTTGGCCATTGGCTTGAGCATAGTATAGAGATGAATTGAGCAACTTGATCTTATATAATTTAGCAAATTCCCTTACCTCTTTTGGACACAAATGAAGTCCCTTGATCTGTAGTTAACGTTTGAGGGATGTCAAATCTATGAATAATATGCTCAGTGATGAACTCAATTACTTCCTTTTGTGTCATATTCTTCAAAGGAACTCCCTCAGTCCACTTAGTAAAGTAATCCGTAGCAACTAACATAAATTGGTGTCCCTTCAAAGATGGGGGGTATATTTGGCCAATGAAGTCTAGCCCCCAACCACAAAAAGGCCATGGTTTGATGATAGGATAAAGCATAGCAGCAGGCACAAGCTTAATATTTTCAATCTTCTGGCACTCTTCGCAACCTTTGTAGTAGCAAAAATAATCGGCCATCATAGTAGGCCAATAGAAATTGTCTCTATGCAATAACCACTTCATCTTCGGGGCCGATTGATGCATACCACAGATGCCTTCATGGACTTCTCCCATAGCCACTCTTGCCTGATCTGATCCCAAGCACTTAAGCAACAAATCTTCGGTGGTTCTTTGATAGAGCTCATTATTATGCAATACATATTCGAAAACGCTCCGCTGAACACTTTTATCAATTTTGGCACTTGGATCACGTAGATATCTCAACAAGGGAGTCCTCCAATCTTCTAAATCGGCCCCAACATCACTAGAAGTTATATCGGGCCGATTTGATAGCTTCTCGGGTGAATTGACCGGGCTGGCATAGGGGAGTCGGCTGAGCCAACAGGGCTGGTAGGCTTAGCCGATTTGGAGGTGTCGGCTTGGCCAACTAGGGTAGTCAGCTTAGCCAACTTGGCCATAGTAGAAGAGTTGTCGGCTGAGCCGACTTGGTCAAGTTAGCTCAGCCGACTGGTCTGTACCTACACAGGAAAAATTGAAATCTTCATGCATCGGCTATTGTTGAATATGGAAATTATGTCCACTGACATCATAGCTAGATGCCTATTGAGCTACCATGTTGGCCTTTTGATTTTCATGCCTCGGAATATGTCGAATTCAGAATTCGGTAAAATAGTCAATAATATCAAGGCAAGCATCAAGACAAGTTCTTAGTGACCCTTCTAAACATTGAAATTCACTAGCAACTTGTTGTACCACCAGCAAGGAATCACCATAGGCTTCAACATGTTATACCCTATGGATTGTAATATGGCCAAGCCGAATAAGAAAACTTCACATTCGGCTCAAATGTTGGTGCAGATATAATTTTAATCGGCTTGATGTCTCCAATAGCACCATTGTGAGAAATAATGATTATGCCAACACCTTGGCCTTATTTGCAAGCTGACTAATCATATTATCACATCCATAAAGTAAATCAAAATGCATATATCATGCCCCCCGAGCCTTAAGGCCATCAAAATAAATTCCATGGGGGCTTTCTAATAGCACGATGGTAGCAAGCATTTATCGACTATATTTTACACTAAGGGCAACATCAAAATATCGGCCATATGAATTCATTCACATAAATATGCATAGCCGAAACAAAATATTTTGGCTCTCAATCATTGGTAAGTAAAATAATTTGGTAACCCTCCATTACATAAAGATCCACACCAAGGATCAAAATAAGGAGCTGAGGGATAACCATGCATACCAGGGAATGAATTCCACATAGGCATAGGCAGAGAGTATGGATGAAGCCATGACCAATGATTTTGATGATTTGGTGCAAACCTCCAACTTGGCAATTGTTTCTTGAATCTCCTCTCCTTTGTTTTTGTTGCACCACTTGCTTGAACATCATCCTTCTAAGCTTGAATACTTGCTTTGGGAACCCATGCCAAGCCTTTTTCTTTTAGCTTCTTAGCACTAAGCTTTAGTAGCTTGTTTTCTTGCCACTTTGGTAAATCGATTGAGCATATTGGTTTTATTTCTGTTTTGGACAGCGGCAAATCTTTCTTGATTTTGGGCACTCCCACCTTCTTTTATTTAGATTTGGCACCTACAATATCAATAGATGATTTCCCCACTTCTTTACCATCAATAGCTGAAATTTTCAGTAATGTAATCGGCTTTTCAATAGTTGAATTTAGATCTAAACTCTTGTTCTTTCGGCCATCATACTTCACGCGGTAAACTTGCTTTACCGCTTTCTTCTTTGGTTGAGCTCTAGACCGATTTTGATCAAAACGGCCTTTACAAGATGATGATCTCTTTGAATGTCTAGGAGCCACATACTCTACATATTCTGGCCTAAAATATGGTGGAACATGTGCCTCTTCATCAAACCAGCCCCAAGATGAATAAGGATAAAAATATGTGGGTTGTGGTCCATACGACATGGGAATTGGCTTCTTAAAAAGAGAATATGTTACTGCTGCATGAGGTTTATCTCCTTGCCGATTCCACTCTTGAGACTTGCACTTTGGAGGTAATTTTGATGAATGGACTTTCTTTGGCCGATTGGTGACATTTGCTTCTCATATCTTCTCATATTTAGCTAGAAGTTCCTCGAAGCTGAGCTTTGGCCTTCTACTTCTTTATTTATCACGGCCTTTACCTCTATTAGCTTTATGAGCATCCTCCTTATCCCCATCTTGACAAACATGCTCTAAAGGAGGATCCTTAGCCGATTCCCCTTGCTCAACGAGATCAATCGGCTTTTGCTTTGTTTGGAGAGATTTTAGCTGTACCCCAGTGTCTTTTGGAACTATGATAACTTTGCTATCCTCTGGAATATCTTCTATTTGCAATTCATCAACAACAACATTGCCTTCACTTGAGGGCTCCACATCTCTCTCTTGGGCGTTCAAGCTTTGAGCTTTGAGTGAATCGGCTAATGCAAGCCGATTCAAAACCTGTTTGCCATCAAGACCAATTGAATCCAATTGGTCTATGTGTTGAGCTTTAGAAAATCTCAATCGTCCTTTATCAATGGCCGATTGGATCACTCGATGAAACACATTGCAATCAGAAGTATTATGATTAGATGAATTATGCCATTTGTAATATGTAAGCTCTTCTAAGTTTTGAATAGATAGCAAAGCATTGTGATCAATGATTTTAATAAAATTATTCTTGATCAAGATATCAAAGACATGATCACAAAAAGTAAAGTCAAAGGTGTACTTTGATTTCTTTAGCCGATTTTTTGTGGAGTCAGCTTTAAAGCTAGGCAAACGAATGGATCAGATTTATTATCAATCCATTCAGCCACACCTTTACAATTGCTTATAGGAAGCTTTAGCTTTGATGAATTACCACTATTGGCCTTGCCATATGGAACAATGTCTTGGCCGATAGAATCTGAATTTATTTTATCATCAACAAATAAATTGCTATTCTCAATCGGTTTATTACAATAATTAGCAAGGATATCTCTAATAGATGCAGAAATTAAAATAGTATGACCAAATTGGAATTTGAGCAAAATATTTGTGTTTTCTACCTTGTTGATCATGTTGGAAAAGTGCACATCCTTCATTTGCATGATGTTGCTCTTCATCTCCAGAGAATGATCAACAATAGGTGCCAAATCATCCGAAGATGCATCGACAACTGCCGAGACCGAGAAAGTCGGCTTAGCCGATTAGAAGTCGGCTAGGCGGACTTGGGCACTAGCAGGGGTAGTCGCCTTGGCCGACTAGGAAGTCGGCCTAGCTGACTCAGGGAAGGCGGCAGAGGTAGTCGGCCTAGCTGACTCAGGGCAGGCAGCAATCGGCTCAACTGACTTTGAAGTCGGCTTAGCCGATTCTGAGCAGGCAGATAGCCCTCCTTTGTTGCTTGTAGGGGCTTGATCTCCATCAATGATGTGGTAATCACTAGATAAGTGTACAACCCCTTTAGCTCCTAAAAAAATCAAGTCTAGCTTATTTTTGGCGTTTTCCATGCTTTTTCTATAGCAAGACTTGTTTTTTGAGATGTGATTGATTCAGAAAGGATATTGTGTTGTTTGGCTTTTGTAGCCGAACCTTTGCTTACATCCAAATCAATTCTTTCTTTCATGCCCATTAGCAATCCTCTTTTAGCCGATGACTCAACTGTGATCGACCTTTTCTCATTAGTCTTTCCAAAATATTCATAGAATTGCTCCTCTAATTGAGACCATGAACCAATAGTACATCGCGGCAAAGATGTAAACCATGCAAAGGCAATATCGGTGAGAGATAAAGGAAAATTTCGCACTCTCATATAGTCTTGTTTATCGGCAAAACCCAGCTGTGAGAGATATGTACTAATATGTTTCATAGTGGTTTTATCATCTTCACCACTAAATTCATAAAAATCATGTACCCACCAACCATTAGGAGTTTTCAAGTAATCATAGCATAATGGGTACGGTCTATGATAAGTGGGCACCTTCCATTTAGAGGAACCATATGGATTCCTAGCATGGTCTAAATCTTCATCGATTCGGCTTGATTTGAGAGCAACAAATGAAGCCGAATCATGATTGTTTGCAAGTGCACACATTGCTGAATTTTCATTGATTCGGCTACAATTATTAGCAATATGTGGAGCCGAATCACAAGTTTTAGCACCCGAATGCTTTGCTGAAATTTCACTAATTTGGCTATGGTCATGAGCGAAATACAAAGTCGAATTGTGGGCATTGATCTTTGTATAAGGTGCTGAATTTTCATGGATTCAGCTATGGTTACTAGTAACACGTGAAGCCGAATCATAAGTATTAGCACTTAAGCACCTTGCTGAATTTTCGTTATTTTGGCTTGAGTTGGGAGTAACATATGGAGCCGAATTATGAATAGGAGCATTGGCATATGGTGCTGAATTTTTAGAGCAATTGGCTAAATAATTAGCATTGTTATAGCCAATTCTCTCATTCATCGGCATGTCTTGTTGTGGAACCACATATTATAAACTTATAGCTGATGAATAACAATTTACGTGTTGTATGTTGCTAGTAGCATCAAAACTCAAAGAATTTACAACATGCATCGGCTCTTGACCATAATATTCATAATTATGATGTGTATGATGAGGAGCATTAACAAAAGTATTAGCTGATGTAATATATCTAGTATCATTACAGCTAGCAACACCAACATTAGAGCTCATAGAACTTGTAAAATAACTATTAGAATCATAAGATGCATTTGCAAGTTGTACCTTAGGGTGATTGTAGTAATATTGTGATGCAACACCTTAGTACTTCATGATTTATAACTTGACCGCCTTGCTGAATTTTTCGATAAGCAGCGCAACTTGTTGCAAAATCGCAAACAAGATCACAAGGGGTCAAAACCAGATGCGATCGGCCTTTTTGGCCAGATGCAACGGTAATGGCGAGCTCAAGAAGATAGATCAACGAGGAGTAAGGCTAGGTCAGAGAGATCGGCTATAAGAGATAGCCAAACCAATCGTCCCCAGCAGAGTAGCCAAAAAGTGTGTTGACGTCGGAAGTGATCCGAATCAAACACCAATAGGGCCTTGGACGCCAGGGCCGCTATGGACCGAAGAACGCAGCGAGGATGTCACTCTTTTGTGGTGAAGAACGGAGAGGTTTACAAGCAAACCACCAAAGGATAACCAACATGCTTATGTGATAAAGAACCGGCTAGTTTTTAGGCAAACTAGTAAAGAAAACGTCGAAGCTCTCACCCGGGAGGGACCCCGTCAGGGCAAGGACGTCGTCGGGTTGCCCTAGGTCGGCCGGCAAGCCTAGGGCGCCATCCTTGATTGTCAGATCAAGGGATGAACAGCATGGGGGTTGGAGAAGAGGGCAAAAGGGTTAGAGTAGAGGTAGTAGATTAATTTGTATGATAATTGGATAGATGGGAAGTCAATCGGCCATGATCATCTCATATATATAGAGGGGGTGGTCTTATCCCAGTAGGAAACCTCTCCAAGCCTTATTTTCCAAGTTTTCCATGAGTTTGGAACAGTTCATATTGGAATTCAAAAGACCAGATCTGAACAGGATTTTCTGTTAGGTATGTCGGAAGTCCCGACTTGGGTCGGAATTCCCTACAGTCGGAACTCCCTACAGTCGGAACTCCCGACAATCGAAACTCCCAACAGTCGGAACTTCTGACTTTTGTCGGAACTCCCGATGTAGGGATAACCCCAGACACCCGAGCATATTTCTTTAGGCTTCCCGGAAGTCCCGACACCCGTCGAAACTTCCGATAGTCGGAAGTCCCGACTTGGGTCAGAACTCCCGACAACGAGGCATCTTTCTGAGGGCATAACTTCTTCATCCGGACTTCGAATTAGACGTTCCATATATGTTTTTTGACCGTCTCGACGAGAGGAACGCAATGGTGAAGTATGTTTCACATTTTGACAACTTTACAAAATGGACATTTTTGGTTGTCAACAATTTGATGCAACGGAGACATGGTCTCTGAATTGTACAGACTCGATAGGTCTTTGAACTTTGAAGCATAGCCATTGACCACGCGCTAGAACAAAATACAAAACACACGTGCTTACTCATTCAAATGCCAGGCAGATTACAAAGTCTACGGCAGACTAGAGAAAGTTTCAAGCGAAATAGTAGTAAAGGATGTGATGCGATGCGCTGCATCTGCGCACACTGAAGCACCAGCTAAGGAAGTCAGAACGCAAGCATAGTAGTAATCGTCGAAGCTCTAGTTCACAGTCGTCATCCGATTGCAAAATTCTTCAGCACCTACAAAGCCATAACAAGTGAAAAATGTTGCCTTTGGATGTCTCTGACGTAAACTGTAAAGGAGTGCTTCAAGAGAACAAGAAACTTACCATGATGACCCTGAAAATGGTTTGATACAAATTTCTGGTGTAGAGATTATTTTGGCAAATAGTGTAGCCACTAGCTTGCTCACTCTTTTATCGCGCTTGGGGCAGATGATTTCAATTTTCTTCAGCTTCTCACAATCTAATGGTGTCTCTGTTTCTCTACAAGGGGAATCTGTTTTAGCAGCAGCACTAGGAAACCAGTCAAGATGATCATAGGAACCGAAGTGACAAAGAATAAAAGAAATAATTACATGCCAGTCAAGAACATAAGTTGCAATCAGGAAACCGGTAGAATATATATAGCTTTCTCTGCCTGGGTGCTAGAGGATACTGTGGATACTAACCTTCCTCATCTTCAGAGTAAATTCCTCTAGATTAGGTGAATGTTCGAGCAAATATAGCAGTGCTTTGCACTTACCATGCAGGCACCAATCACTGAGAGACAAAGTTGTCAAATTAGTAAACACCACTCGACACAACTGCATATCACTTTGCAATGAAGACTCCCCAGCCTGCAAGATCAGTAGACAAAGGCCATTAAGATAAAGTACATTAGAAAAAACTGGCTACTGCCGCAGAACAGAAACTAAAACAGGGGTAGCTGCAAGTGCCGCAACTTGGTATAAAGCTTACCACCACATCCTTTAAAAACAGCAACTCCAAGTTCTTGACATTTGAAAGAGCACCAAGAATGCCATAGGCATCAGCAAATGTAACTGATGGATGGTCCAAGGAAAGCGAGGTTGTTATCAATGACTGCATGCCCACAAGGGAAGGCGTTTTACAAAGAAAGGCTCCAATGCGAAGTAAGACTAGGTTTGGCATCACTACTAAAAAAGCCCTCTAGTACCGGTTGTGCAACCGGTACTACCCATTCGGTACTATAGGGGGGTCCCCTAGTACTGGTTGGAATAACCGGTACTAGAGGGTGTTAAAAAAACAAAATCCCCACCCTCGCCGCCCCTCCTCCCCCACCCCGCCGCCTCCTCCTCCTCCACCCCCGCCGCCCCTCCTCCTCCACCCCTCCTGCCATCCCGTTATCGCCTTCCCACACTTGAGCCATCCCGCCGCCATCTGGATCTAGAGGAGAGAAGATAGAGGAGAGAAGGAAGAAGAAGATAGAGGAGAGAAGGAAGTGGAGGAGAGGGTGGTAGGTGGAAGGAGATAAGGCATGCACAGTGGAGGAGATAAGGCAGGGCGGCAGGCGAGTGGAGAATCCACGTAAAAAATTCTAAGTGCGGACGAAACCCCTCAAGTACTAGTTGGAGGTTCCAACCTTTAGTACCAAGTGGAGGCTCCACCCGATACTAGAGGGTCACCTCTAGTACCGGTTGGAACCTCCACCCAATACTAGAGGGCCTCCGAGGGTTCCCAAATTTGGATCCGGTACTAGTGCTACCTCTAGTACCGGGTCTAAATTTAACCGATACAAACCCTTAGGACGAGAGGTCATTTTTCTAGTAGTGCATCTTTATCTACCATTCCCATAGGTTTGACGGGGTGGGAAACCAACATAGTCAATGGTTAGGTTATTCAATGTGCCAGAGGAAAACTCCATGGCATAGATATTATAGTCTATCATCTCTAGGTCTTCTAGTGCTGGGCAGCTAGAAAAGAGCTGCTTTGTGAACCGATTGCTGATGGCAACATAGCAAAGATGCAATCTTTTCAAGTACGACAAAGTGAATGGATAGTGGTCAACTTGGAACGTCATATCCTCTTCCTCTTCCTCTTCCATGTTCTCCTCCACAATGCCCAGCACCTGAACATTGCTCCTGAGGGCATGGCAGATCCAATTGTTGGCAGCGTTATCAAAATTATAAAGGAAGACCCTTTGGCACGAAGCCGGAACGAGTGCAGAGGCGTGCAACCATGACATAGCAACAACGTGGTCACAAAATCAATGAATCGCCCCTCACAGTCGAAGCCCCTCGGCTTCGACGTTAAGGCACACCGTGCAGAAGGACTAGTCCACAGGCAGCGCCACTTTAGCGACATCACACAGGTGCGCATGGTGTCCCTAGCCGGCAGGACAGACATAACATGGTGGATTAGCTCGTCAGTCATTAGGGAGGCCGCTGATCCTATCTCCCATGACGCCCATAGCCTTAGCGACCTTGCCACCGAGAGGGTCCATCGTCTTTAGCGTCATTCCGTCGAACAGATGGTGTGCACGCAGCGTGACATCGTGATCAAGAACCCAAAACCTACGGCGTTCGAACCTTGCAGCTTATTGAAGGACACAAAACACCTTAGGTACTCAGGTAGTCAGGTCAACAACATCTTTTCTCACAAACACAACCACCGTATCAAGATTCCAAGAACAACGACTTCACGATCTGCACAAAGAGGGGAGCAGCGTTGAACATCAGACGCAGCTAGAAAGTTACATCTTTGGAGCGAGGCCCTGCATTGCTCCTCCTTGGGGTGGCTCGGGCGGAACTGAAAGCCCAGCGATGCCGCCCCTTCGAGCGCCGCCACCCCTCCTCGCCATCGCCTGAGCGGCCGCCAGAAGCCTGTGCGGCCGCAAGGAAGGCGACGGCGGGGCTCCACCACCCTCCTCCTCTCCTTTCCTTCCCACCCTCGCGCTCTTCTTGGTGGCATCCATGGTGGAGGCGGCGGTCATCGGCCATCCGCGGCTGGATCTGCGCCCTCGGTCATCGGATCCGCACCCTAGGCTGCCAAATCCGCTTCCCCCGGGCCTCGGCGTGTCGGGACCTAGTGATGCCGGCGATGTCTTGGCGGATGGCCTACGGTGGGTGCTGGGCGAAAGCTCAGCCTAGCATAATGCTAGGCCGACGACGGTGATGCCTTGGGGCACCATCTTTCTTCTTGAAGGCATCGTCGTAGCACCCCTTGCTCCAATTCCACTCAGGGGGACTTTGGGTGAAAACCCATTTTCAATCTTCCAATTCAGCGATGGCGGCATGTGTTCGACGTCGTCCCCTTGGTGAAGGCATCGCTTTGGAGATCCGCTCCTGCCACTTCTCAGGACCGCCCATGTTGATGCTCATCCTCTTCTTTTACACCATCCATACATACACTTCTTCCATCGGCAGACAATGGTTCTCGACTTCTACGTGATTCGGTGACTGTTCCCCATTTGGCACCTCTACTCCGTCGATGCTCTCCTTGTTGATGGTGCCATCAAATCTTATGCTGGGTAGTGTTCCACCTCTACTACCATCCCCCTCGAGGTTTCCTCCCCTTGTACGACGTTTGGTGGCGGTACGTGGAGCCCGGATGTGCGGCGAATGGTGTTAACGTCAGCTTCAAGGGAGGTCCCCGTGTCCAGCGCGTTTTGGTTTGCGTGCCTCCTACCACCTTTAGTCCCCATTTCGTTGGCCTAGCTCTCCGATGGAGGGTGACAACGGAGCGGCGTAGTTACGAGGGGTGGATTGGATGTGCAATATCCATGACGTACCTGGCGAGCATGTTGTTCAATGGTGACTCAAATCGGCGATCGATGGTTCTTCAACCTAAATCATGGCCTATTACTTGAGGTGTCTGTGTGAGTATGTATTGTGTTTCTACGTTATGTTGTACTCTGGTTGTAAACCTCTCCTGTTTTTCTCTTGCTGAAAATCTTGTACCGGTTTTGTCCTACCTAAGGCCCTATAATGGAATTCAGGTGGGGATCCCCCCTAAAAAAAGTTACATCTTCGCAGATGCGTAGGAGAGCGCTATATATCTAGCTCCCATCGATGAAGAAAAGAAGGCAGAAAGAAGAATCAAAGAGGATACCTTGAAATCCTCCTGAACTTGGAGGAGACCCTAGATCGACCGAAAGAGAGACCAAGAGAGATGGTAAGCTGAAACGACTCGGCGAGAATTTTCGAGATGTGAAGTACAGTATCACCTTCGAGACAATATCTACTATACTCCCTCTCTAGTCCTCCGAATTTTCCGTCTGAAATCACGCGACACATTCTATTTTATTTTATTATTAGAATAATATTTTCCGTCTGACAATTATTCTATTTTATTATAATAAAATTTTAGCATTAATTATGAAACATCATAACCTGCTTATTTTTATTATACTAATTAAAATCGTAATACAAATTTTAAATAATAATGTAGTAATATTATTTCTTGATAAAAATTATTAATAAAATTTGTCGGTCAAAGTTTTAGTCCTAAGAAAAAAGAAATACGCCTTGTAAGACTCCCATATTTTTGTACTTAAAACATTACATATAAATAAATACATATCATTTCTTTGTTAATGTAGAGTATGGTACCGTCAAGTATACCACTGAATTTTAATTCAAATGACTACTAGAATAAAGATATATTAATATAGCATAAAAAATATAATCAATTTTTCATTTCTTTGTCTCATTTTTATAAACTAGGTTTCAAGTCACAAAAATTCTAAAAGGCTCTAGTTCTTGACAAAAATGTAGGATTACTATTTGTAAAATCTTAAGAGTCACTAACGCGCCATGATTGTTAATTTCGCAATCTTAGGTGTGAGTAAATTAGTATTGGAATGTTAATTCATCTATAAATGGCAAATACATTATTAAAATATCTAAATAGGTATTAGGCGTGAAAGGGCATCTAGTCTAGTGGTTAGCTATTAGGCGTGAAAGAGATTTTTTGAAGAAGTACGAGAAAATCCTCACAAATACCAATCGTGTTCAGGCAGGGGCAGTTTCAAAGCTTGAACCACAGAGCTCATCCTCCTCTTCTTCTACCTCCCTTTCCTCTACCTCTCCTTTCTTCTCATTTTCTTCTTCCTCCTCTTCATCCATGCCTAGAAAATGTAGGAGGGCTCCATGAATTACGTGGGGTAGGGAGCTCTAGCCCCCATGCTGGATCCGCTCCTGCGTTCAGGTTCCTGCATGTGCATTACCCAAATGAAAATGTCAGTGTTAATCTTAGCAAGCCATGCATCTTGCTGTTCTAAAACACACATGCGAGTGCACTCGCTATTACAGCTTACCGGTACTAGGTTCGTAGTGCTAAGGCTACTGCCACAGGTGGCTGCAAGACCCCGTAGCAGGGTTCCAAATTTCGTTTCCCGTTCTTTTTTTATCCCCATAGAAATGAGCGAAATTCGTGAAATTTCAGCCAAAATTCGGGTTAAAATTTCCCGTTCTTTTAGTGAATAGTGCGATATCTCGGATGAACAATGATTTCGGTCATGACCGAAAAGCCCAAAATTTCAACCGAATTTTTATCCCTGCTCCAAGACGAGAAGTCATAGCAGGGGGGAGGGGGAACTGGGGAACGGTAACCAGAGGTGGGGAGCCGAGCGGAGGAGTCCAAAGGAGAGAGACAATGGAGAAACAAGATGCATGGGATAGAAAATTAGAATCGATGGTATTGAAGGGATGATCTAGATTTTGATGTTATAGAAGGGATCATTGGGCAATGCTACAGTACACCCATTACCTCCTAGGAGGTAAGAGTTCAAATTAATTTGAACCCTTAAATATTAAGAGAGATAAATTAATTATTAAAAAGGCAAAAAAAAAAAAACAAAGAAACAACCGGCTCCACATTATCACCGATTCCATCAACCTAGGAGGAGCAGTTACAACATTTGCATGTGCACACATCTGGATCTGGATGCAATTATTTCTTTCCTTTTAGTTGCAACCAACGTCATTACATTTTAAGAAAACACATCTCCATCTGGATGGAGAAAAATATTACTTGAGCATCTCCACGAGACATGCAGTTTGACATCTACATATCTGCATTTCTTCTTTGAAACGAAACATCTGCATTAAAAAAACATGTGCATCCGCATGGAGAAAAAAAAGAGGTGAATGTGACACATTTCTCCGTGCAACACCATTTACTTGAATATATGCCACGTTCTTTTTTTTTTGAACAGATCCATGCATGTCAAAATAAAAAGGTGTCACGTTCTTTTTTGTAACCGAAATGGCCATCCATGTTCAGGTAACTTAGATCTGATACACAATCATGTGCGGAAGTTAGATCAAATAGTAAAATATTTTTCCTATTTTCAGATTTTAAAAATAGATATAATAAATAAATCTATTATTTACTATGAGGTAATATGTTAATATATCGACGGTCCACGGTCACTTGAGAGTACCTCCATTATTCGTTAGCCGTCGATTGGTCGACGATGCATAGATGCCATTATTCGTTGGAAATACTCACGACACGTACAATCGCGCACAAGATGCTTACAATGCGTGCGCATCATCTGAACTGTTAATTATTCCATTTATCCGCAAAAAAAAATATTCCATTGTTCTTGATGAGCGAGCAAGCTCCTTGCAAGATTAGCAGGCTTTTGGACGGTGTCGACGAAGATGCGGACGCGGTTGGCCTTCAAGTCATCGTCCACCGGCCTGCCGACCGGCACCACCTCGATATCGGCGTTGGGCTTCTGGCTGCGGATCTTCGCCTGGGCTTCCTCGGCGCTCATCCCTACCACCTCCGGCCACGAGCTCTTGCGCCCGGCCGGCTCCAGTTCCGCCTGCAAGCAGCAGCTCCTTCCATGCATCATCAACATGACAACGCACACACGCGAACGATAATGTAGCCAGAGCTGAGAGGGAGGAGGAGATAGGGCAGACCGTTGGGGTCTTGGCGACGGTGTCGAGACGAAGAGCTGGACGCGGTCGGGCACGAGGTCCATGGACACCGGCTCGTCGGACCACATGACCTCGATGTTGGCGCCGGGTTTGTCTTGCTTGATGACCTTCGCCGCCTCCTCCGCGAGAAGGCCCACCACCTCCGGCCACCTGGTCTTGTTCTTTCTGCCGCCACCACTTGCGCCGGCGACTGATGAGCTCATCGTCGGCGAATGAATCTTTTGACTGCCTGGTGGCGGACTGGTGGTGACAGAGAGATGGGCAATTAAATAGATGGATCCATTGTTATATCAGTGAAGATGATAGAAGCCATTCATGATTCGGGCACTCACCTTGGATAGGTGGAGCACGCCTAGGGTACCTGGGTATTACAGGGAGCTCGGTCTCGTTCAGAGAGATAGAGCTTCAACTGCCGAGAAATTTAAATATTTGGGTCCCAATTCGCAAGGTTTTCAGAATTTGATACCCTGACCCACATGTTAATGACTCACAGTAACCTCACATGTCATTGTGATAGGGGTATCAAATTCTAAAGGCGTGGGGATTGAGACCCAAATATTGAAATCTCCATGTTGTGTGGAGTTGTATACCCTAAAGCTGTATCTTATATATATACACCTGTTGTTTCAATGTCATAGTCTGCTCCTGGGCATGTTGGCAAACTGCAAAATGTACCTCCTCGCGTCGTGGCAGACTGCAAACAATGGGCAATCTTTTTTCGCCGGCGCTCATCTACGGCTATTTACATCTCTGGTTGGCAATTTAGCATCCTAATTTTTTACTGTCCCTGGGAGGTTGTACGTAGGCCCGTTTGACACAGATCTGGCTCGGTTGAAAATGGCTTTGGCTCTAACTTCTCGAGTAAAGTGGCATTTTCTAGCTCTGACTATCTTATTGGAGAAACGTTTAGCAAAATGGCTTCAACTCGCTTTTAGAATGGATAGGAGAACTGAAATGTCCATAATACCCTTCCTATCTCCTCTTCCTTATCCACTGCGTGCAGCGTGCCTCCACCCCTCGCCACGTCTCCGTCAGCCCCGCACGTTGCCAGCCCCACCCCACATCTCCCCTCACCCTCGCTGCCGCCAGCCTCGACCCTTTCCAGCCCTGCCCCGCCTAATCATCCGTGCCCACCATTGGTACCGACCCGCGGTGACCCTCGCCTGCCTGCCTCACCATCCTCTCCTCCCACATTCCACCATGCCATCACCCGTTGGTACCGACCCGCGGTGACCCTCGCCAGCCTGCCTCACCACCCTCTCCTCCCACCTTCCACCGTGTCATCACCCTCTATTGTGCCTCCATGGCCACCGGCCCTTGCCTCGCCCTCACTCGCTGGTGCAGTGGCGCCCGGTCACCCTCCCACCGCGCCTCCATGGCCACCACCCTCACATCTCCCATACTCGCCAGCACCTCATCGCCCTCTGCCTCGAGCTAGCTCTGCCCCACAACGGCCGTCCTGTCCCGCCCAGCACCGGCAGCACCAAGGACCAAGCTATTGGAGCCACCACCACTGTGGCCACACCCGCATTGCTGTGCGCCACCGTCCTGACTCCTAGTGGCAAAATGCTCATAGTTTCGGCACAAGGACAATGGCACATGCATCTTTTTAGGTCCGTGAAGAGGGATGAGCCGGGGAAAGTTACTTTTTGGGCTTCTCACATGCATTAGAAATTTTGGTGCAGCTTCTAGGGACTTTTGAGCGCAAGCCATGCATTTTGGTGGGAGCGATTTGGCAGGCCTCCGTGAGAAGCTGACGCAGAAGCCACTCATGAAGCCCTGGGCGCGCGCGGGGGGGGGGGGGGGGTACTAGCAAGTAGGTCATTTTTTTGCTCGCGCTGTGTATTTTGCATGGTCACTTAGGAGCATGCTAAGAGAAGAAGTGTTAACCGGGAAGCTAGGACAATTCAAGTGAAGCCCATCACTTCAATTACTAGGGATGTCATTAGATCTTTCATGATTGAGAAAGTGTTGCCTGCTATTCGAGCTTAGTGGCCACGTGAACATGCCAACAAACGGAAACCCATCTACATCCAGCAAGATAATGCACCATCTATCTCATCTAGGCATCAATGATCCAATATTTTGTGAAGCTGCTAAGCAAAAGAAGGATTTGATATCCGGCTAATTTGTCAACAACCCAATTCACGGGATTTCAATATATGAGATTTGAGTGTTTTCCGTGCCATCCAATCTATTCAGTACAAGAAGGCTGCAAAAACAAGATCTTGCTCCAATTGTTCAAGAGGTACAGTTTCTAGTAGACAGTTATGTAAAAATGATTCAAGATCTACATGAAACAGGCATTCCATGAGTACTCCCCAAGCAAGGCAAACAGAATTTATCTTACAACCTCAACTAGTTATGAATTGCAGGTTCAAAAAATTCAAGATTCCACATATGAAGAAACAAACACTAGAACGACAAGGGCACCTTCCTCTACAGATCACATGTGAGGCATCGTTGGTAACCGATGCAATAATGACCAAGCTCGCTGCATGTAACAATAATTAGACCTCGATTAGTAGGGCAACGACGATTAGATTTGGAGTAATATAATCTGCATCGAGCATTTGCTTGTAATCTTACCAACGTTACGTTTTAGAAGAAATTTGGCATGCAAATCTTGTAAAATACCATGGCTTCCTCTTGTTGCCAAAGTGGTAGGTCGAAGAAACTATCTGGCGACAAGGTCTACCCCTCACCGCCGGTGACCACTCCGGTCCCGGCGTCCACCTCACTCCTCCGCAGGTGACCACTCCGGTCCTGGCGTCCACCCCACTCCTCCGCCGGCGACCACCCCGGTCCTAGCGCCGACACCCCTACGGCGGCAGAGGTTTCGGCGACGCTAGCATTCCTTTCTCCTGCTCATGGTTATCCTTCCGAGGATGACCTACGGGGGAAGACCTTCAACGACTTGAAGATCTCCGCTCACCTTTTTGAAGGTCCAACCAACCTGCAACAGGATTTTGCCAAGGTGACCCCGCCCAATCTGCTCCCCCCTTTTTGGCCATGCTGTTGTTAGTCCTACTCCCCCTTCTGCTTGCATAAACTCCCCAAACATGGATTACTCGAAGTTCAACTTCCAACTGGGCAGAGATTTCAGCCAGAACCTGCTTGCTCACTGGGGTTCTCAAGTAAATGCTGAAGGGAAGCCAGCAGGCTCTGGATTTCACCTGCTGGTATCTTTTAGTAGAAACCGATTCAGGCTCTCTGAAGAATCAGTTAACATCTGTTCACACTCAGTGTTAGGGGGCAAGGCACATCTTTTCTTGGCTGAGCAATGAGAAGATCAATTATTTAAATTCACAGTTTCCTCAAATCAAGTCGGTTTTCTGATATCCAACCTCAAACCTATAGCTTGTGAGTTTTTCAAACTTGCATTCTTCCTCTACAATGATAAGGGTTTTTCAAGGGCTCTCTTATTTGCAAAAGAAGATTCATGTCCATCTTTTAAATGGAAAGTAATCCACTCAAGGAAGAACAAAGAAGGGGCCCCTATATTTTCCAGCAACAATTCTTTTGGAAGGGGTTTCCGGTTGGCAGGTAATCAGGTTAAGGCCTCGCTTTCTTATGCAGATGCTCTTAAATCTGCCCCCAGCCCCTTGACAGGGGCTAATACAATCAGACTGGGGTCTGGAACTGGACAGAACAGTGTTTCTCATCAATCTCATGCTCCCATCAGCCGGAAGTTGCCCTCCAAAGCTCGCAGATCAGTTTTCACTAGATTGTCCTCCCCACGAGCGCCAGTGTTTCAACGCCTCAGCAGCTTCAGGCCCGACCAGTTTGAATTTTATCAACGGGCCTCTTTGCCTTCCAGACGCCCTGGCACGCCGGCTGCGCCGCCCGGTACTGTGGCTCACTTTGGTAATTACTGTGCTCGCTGTGCATCCGCCAACCACCCAGTACACGCCTATTACAGATGTGGGCACTGTAAACAATGGGGTCATCAGCGCAAAGCGTGCAACCTTTTTCTCAGTCTCCAACGCTTCATCCAGTCCTTCACTAATGCACCCACCAGTAATTTCTCCTCAAGCATTGTGGCAGCCGCCTGGCTAGAGAACGCAGGAGTAATTAGTTTCGCATGGGCCGAGAGACGCCCCATGGGCCGAATCAGCAAAGGCCGACAGTTTTATACTCCCTTAAGGAGTTGGGATTGGCAGTTCTGGGCACTCGAAAGGACGCCGACCCTTCGGCTTCGTTCCTCCCCTCTCAGTCCCCTCACTCCTCGCTGCCACACTCCCAAGAAAACCCCAAAACTATTGTTCACGGCGACGCCGACGAGGAAGCTACCCGGCCGGCAGCAATGGCGTTTCTCAACGTCGACCCCGCGCCGTTGATGTTTCCAGGCTTCACAACGGTGCTGGTCCAAGGAAGGCCGAAGTTCGCTAGGGTCGTCAATCCAAGAACCGTCCTGGCAAATGAAGACCTTGCGATCGTCACCGTCACCAACTTCCCCCCGGGTGAGGCTCCTTTTGCTGAGGTCCAGGCAGCAGTGGTGGGTCTAGTAGAAGAGGAGTACGAGCTTAGAATTGAAGAGATTGAGCGATACCCTTTTAATCGCACGCAAGCTTTTGTTCGTCTGAATCGGGCAACGGATAGAGATGCCTTGGTGCAGCATAGCCCCCATCAGTGGCATGGTTTGAGTCTTTCATTTGTGAATCACAATAGGGGTCCTAATGTGAGAAGAGTCCTCTTTAACCGTGAATGTTGGCTTTTGCTCATCGGTTATCCAATTGACAATCGTAATGTGGATGATATCAGAGATACAATTAAGTCTTTTGGTAGGCTGATTTGTTGGCAAAAAGACAATGTCATGGCAAAGGTAGTTGTCAAAGCTCGAGTAACAGACTTAGAGGATATTCCGCACTATCTGGTTCTTTCTGAAGGTGATGACTTTGAAGGAGTGTCAACCACCGTACAGTGTGAAATCATGCAGCAAACTCTTTTGGGGGGACAACTACAAGATGAAGATATCCCTCCCCCGGGATTTGATGACAATTTTGTCTTCCCAGGGTTTGACAACAACAATGGTCAACACCAGCACCAGCACAATCAGGGTCAGGAAGATGATGAAAATGACAACCCCCAACCCAACCAAAACATTCACCAGCATGCAGCCCTACCTGACCTCAATGAGGATCCAATGGACTTAGACCAACTACTTCTGATCCCTGATGATGATGGCCCAGAAGAAGCACAACAGGAAGAGGTGCAGGAGGAATTAGATCTCCAACTCAGTCTATTAGCCCCTTTGCCATCCTCTCCCAGTATTGGAGGAGATAGCGGGCAGTGCTCAGTGAAGAATGTTGGCCAGGGACAGGCACAAATGGTGGAGAGTGATCATGAGCAGGCACCAAATGACCAGTAGATTATCCTTGCACTGCCAGTCGTTCAGCCTCAAGATATGAACCATGATGACCCAATTTTAGAAGCACACGTTGAAGCCGCACCACAAGGGAACCAGAATCCAGGCCTGCAGGAGGGGCCACAACAGGGAGATGAGGTAATGGAGGAAAACCAGGAGGATGGTCAGATGGAGGGGGAAAACCTACTCCCAGAATTCCTTTACCCCATTCAAGGGCAGCTGAATAATGGACATCAAGACAATGGAGACATCAACCTACAGGTCAACATGGCCCTCACTGACAGAGGTTCAAGCACGTGGGCTGATCCAGGATGGGCTGAACTAGCTGCTTCTGCTGAGGGAGTCAAAAAGACTAATCCAGATGTTCTCAGGTTGTGGGCCAAGCAATTTTCCCCAGCGAGCCGTCCACAACAGGTGGTTAATATCCCTAATGATTGGACCCCTTTCTTCACAATGATGTTGCTCTCACCAAATCATTTTTACTGGGCCAAGACCTTCCTTGCCTCTCAAGCCTAGGAATTCCTCTTATCCTGTGCCAAGAACTCTGCCAGTTTGTCGTTTGCAATACCCACACAGTGCCCACAAAAACTGGAACTAGTGTGTCAGCAGCAGAATGAAACTGAGGATAATCCTTTTAGGGAGCAGACCGACTCTTCAGACCCCATAAAGAAAAGGAGTAAGATTGATCCTCCTAAAGTGGAGACAGAAGCTAGAAGGAGTCCAAGGATAAGGAGCAGGAGTGAAGGCTTCAAGCACACTTCTTGTGCGAAATGGAATTGTTTGGCCTGTGCAGCAACCCCCCCAACCCTGACACCCAGGACTCTCAAAACAATGGGGGAAGAATATTGCAATGTCAGTCGAGGAAGCATTGATGAAGCCATTCTATCCACTAAGCGAGACAAGCAACAGGCAATAGGCAGTTCTAAAGTTATCAGGAAGGTGATCTCTTCCAAGAGGGCAAAGGGGAAGGAGAAGATGTCTGAGGAAAAGCCTCAGGAGCCAACCAAAAAGACCAAGAACTGAAGAGGGGGTGCAGGTTTATTGGTGTTTTGATTAATCCCAGTTCAAATGTTAAACAATATGATTGGCTGGTGGACCTGTAATTCTATCTTAAGGTCAAACTTCTTTAAGTACCTTACCTTTTGGGTGTTATCAGTGACAATGATGCTTTTCCTAAAAAGTTTCAGTATTCGTGCGGAAAGTTTTTTATGGGCTGAAGCTTGCCTCCAGTGGTCTCAGTTTTTTCTAGTTTTGATATCATGAATCACACAAATTGCAAAAGGAATTGGGTTATTTTATCCTGGAACATCAGGGGTATAAATTCAGAGGGGAAGTGGGATGCCATCAAGACTAAAATTCTAGAGTCTAAATGTGACATCCTATGCTTACAGGAAACTAAGAGGGAATTTTTCGATGAGGCATACGTTAAAAAGTTCTGCCCACCTCATATGAATGAGTTCATGTTCTTACCTTCGATTGGAGCGTCGAGAGGGTCCATCACAGTATGGAACAGTATCAAATTTGCAGCAAACACAATATTCCAGAACCAGTAGGAATGGTTTCTAACTAATATCTTTGCGCCATGCACTTCTGATAGAAAGATTGATTTTCTGCAATGGTTCAAAGGAATAGCAATGCCAGACGATAATAAATGGCTCATAGTGGGAGACTTTAATCTTATCAGAAGACCGGAGGATAGAAATAAGCCTGGGGGAAACTTTCAGGAAATGTTGGCCTTCAATGATACCATAAGCAGCTTAAGGTTGGAAGAATTGCCACTAAGAGGTTGCAAGTACACATGGACAAACAAGCAGACCAACCCTCTACTGGAGCGATTGTATTGGCTTTTTACCTCAAATGCATGGACCACGGCCTTCCCACATACTTATGCCTCTGGACTCTCCAGACATAACTCTGATCACACTCCGTGCACAATAACAGCTTCAACCAACGTTCCCAAATCACAAACTTTCAGATTTGAAAACTACTGGTTGCTTCATGACAGTTTCCCACAAGTCCTTCAACATGGTTGGAACATACCTATCAATCAAACTGACTCAGCCAAATCAATCACTGCCAAGTTTAAAAACCTGAGAAGTGTATTTAAACTATGGAGGACACAATTACCAAACCTGGCAACAACGATCGAAAATACCAAAAATATCATTCAGTTCATGGACATGATGGAAGAAGCAAGAGACCTATTGCGAACACAAGGTTGACAAGTACCCTTGTGTGTTCGTTTTGTGATGAGTGATTGTCAATGTGATCCACGAAGTAGGTTGAGTGGTGACTAATCCTACCATGGCGAAAGCTATGTGTGCGACATGTCTTTTGGCTTGTGTTGTGCAGGTGTGGAGCTCGGATGCGGTGGTCGACGGCGAGGTGAAGGTCAAGGAGGACGTGCCGTGCCGACAGACCGGGAGCGGTGAAGGACGGACGTGAGGCTTGGACCGAGGGACCCAGAGGCCGGGTGACTAGCCACGGTGGCTGACACTTGGGACATCGACAAGTGCAAGAAGACATGGAGTGACGGTGTTGACCGGGTCAAGACGGCGGACGCGTGAGTCGAGCGAGGCTCAGGAGGACTTGGCGGGCCGGCCGGTCGAGGACGGCGGTGACACGCGTCGGATGGCGAGGGACGCGTATGGAGTACGCTACTCGCGGACGGTTTGATGGTTTGGGCCTCAAAACCATCGGATGGACGGTTTACGGGTTTGGGCCTCAAAACCCGGGCGGAGGTTCCGAGGAGGGACGGACGGCACGTGGCGGCATCGGGGAGTTCGCGTCGAGGCGAAGCTACCGGTGAGAAGGCGCGGTGGCCGTCGGATCAAGATTACACCGGGTTGGACAACAACGCCCTTGGGCTTAGCGGTTCAACTCATTTGTATCCAGGGGCAAAACTGGGAATGTGTAATAGCCCTGTTAAATAGAATGAGGGAGCCCCCATCTCCCTCACCTCCTCCAGTTTTCATTTTCTCCTTTAGGGTTTCTTCCTCTAGTTTGCTTCCATGTATGAGAGAGGTCCACAACTCAAATTGTGACTTGGTTTTGAAGGAATCGGTGGCCGTAACCACCATATGTCCTCCGGGATTCATGATTTAGTTGTGTTCTTGATGTGATTTTGGTGTTCTTCACGAGCTCCTTTTGTCCCTTTTTGTTTCCCCTCTCGTTTCTTCGATTTAGGACGGTTTTGGTTCGTTCTTGTTGCCTTGGATCGATCAGTGACATGAGTAGAAGCTTTCCACCGAAAGAAATCCACTAATTCCTCACGAGATCGCAGATCCGGGCAATTTTAGTTCTTGACCTATTTCTTGGGGGTTTTCTTCAATTCCTTCGATTCACGGAGTTAGAGTTTGTCTCGGGCTATGATCTTTTAGAGGTTGCCTTTCTACTCGCTTGTGAACTCTTGTGCAAAATTTCAAGTCATTTGGAGTTGATTTGATCAAGTTATGGCTTGATTTAATTTTTCCCGAGAAACTGCTCGTTCATACCGGACGTGTCCGATATCATACCGGACGTGTCCGATATTTCTCACTTTGGAGTTTTGAGCTGAAATTTTGTGGAGACCTTCCCTTGGTGTCTAAAGAGCTATGGTTAAAATTTCATGATTTTTGGACACCGTTTGATGGGGTTTTGGATTTTTCTCTTTTGGTCAGCTTGCTGCTGAAAATCCCGGACGTGTCCGATATCATACCGGACGTGTCCGGAAAATACCGGACGTGTCCGATATTTGCAGGAGCAGTGCTGTTTTCTTTTGGGAGTTTGCTCGTTTGGGTTTTGATCTGTGTTCCGTTTGCTCTGTGGTGACCCGCTGTGTTCTGAGGGAGCATCCACCCTTCTCTAGGGTCGTGGTCATCAAGTCTTTTGTGTATGCTTTTTGGGGATTGATGTTGGGACAGTGGTCGAAGATTTCGAAAGAAATTTGAGGCTCCCATTCACCCCCCCCCTCTGGTCGCCGTTTCCGGTCCTTCAATTGGTATCAGAACCGGTTAAGGATCATTCCACCTTAATCGGTCCGTGATCCACGAAGGTGACATGGAGCGTGGTTCTGGTAAACCACCGCACTTCGATGGGTCAAACTATCCTTATTGGAAGATCCGCATGTCTGCGCATCTCCAGGGGATTGATTGGCTCGTCTGGGAAATTTGCGAGGATGCTACTTACGTTGTGCTCCCTACCGCGGCCCGTACCACCCAGGATCACAAGGATCGGCACAACGCAAATAGCAAAGCTCGCAGTGTGCTTTTCTCGAGTCTTTCGCTTTCTGAGTTCGAGCGTGTCTCCGATTGTACTACAGCTCGAGAAATCTGGGTGAGGCTTCAGAGCTATCACGAGGGGACCGCACAGGTCAAGACCAGACTCTACGAGACGTACAAGCGCGAGTACGAGAACTTCTCTCAGCTTGATGGCGAGTCCATCGATGCCATGTTTTCCCGCTTTCAGACTATCGTCAACAAAATGAAAGCGAACAAGGCCAACCTACCTTATAGTGATCATGAGAGGGCGCTCAAGCTTCTCTATGCCCTTGATCGAAAGGTATGGGATGTGAAGGTGTCGGCGATCATCGAGTCCGCCAACTACGACACCCTCACTGTTGACGAGCTTTTCAGCAAGCTCAAGTCCACAGAGATCGACTACCAAACCCAAGCCAAGCTCAAGAATCCCTCTGCACCAACCATGGCTTTGGTCTCAGGTAGTGGTTCAAGTTCATTGACTAACCCTTCACAAGCTTCTTTCTCTTTGTTGTGCTTGATGTCAGTCACAGAGGAGCAGCTGGAGTCTCTTGGGGATGATGAGTTGGCACTCGTCATCAGTCGGTTCTCTCGGTTTCACAACAACCGTTTGAATCGCCGACGCAGTGGTGGCCCGAAGGAGGGATGCTATGGATGTGGAGATCCGGACCACTTCGTTGCGCACTGCCCCAAGAAGAAGCCCTTCATCAACAAGTACGACTCTGGCAAGCGCAAGGATAAGCGCGACTACACCTCTGGCAAGCACAAGGCCAAGGGCGGTTTCGACAAGGAGGCGATCAAGAAGGCGTACCGCAGGAAGGCCAAAGCTCAAGAACGCGCCTTCCTCGCCTCCCTCAGCGACCTCGACGATGATCACTCTTCTTGTCCCTCGACCGACGATGAGTCCGAGAAGAAGCGCGAGGACAAGCTCAACGGTCTCTGCTTTGTCGCCGGTGCAAACCGTGGTGGGTTTTGCACTATGGCGGTTGACGGTGGAGCAAAGCTCAAAAAGGACGTCGACGTCGACGACGACGAAAACGAGGTACCGCCCACACTTGACTCACTTATGCTTGAGCTTGATACTATGAATGATACATTGATGAGTCAAGATAAGTTGCTTAAGCGTGCTGCCCGCGAGAGAAAAGAGTTTAAGGACCAGCTAGAGGTTGCTTTGAAGGAGTTGGAGCTTGCCAAGAGTGGTGTAGTGGTGTCAGAGGAGGAGGAGTGCGATGAGTGCGCTATACACATGTCTAACCTCTCTGACTTGCAATCCAAGTATGCTATTTTGCTTGATGAATGTGATGAGTTGAAGTCTCATTCTGGGTTGCTCGGTGCGTGCAAGTCCTGCTCAGGCTTGCAATCTGAGTTGGCAGAGAAGGTTGCCAAACTTGCTGAGTTTGAGAAGGCCAACTTAGATAGCATCACCACTACATGTGTTCGATGTGAAGCTTTGGTGTTGGAGCTTGAGTCCTGCAGGCACGACAAGATGGGAACCGAGGAAGAAAACACACAACTTCGATCCATCTTGAGCTGGGTGTCGTGCAGTGAGCCCCAGTTGGGCATGATGGTGAGCCAGTTCAGGCGGGGAACTGACTCATCGGGAGTAGGCTTTGCTATAGGTGGGAAGGGTGAGCATGTCTATGGCAAGGTTGGTGAACATAGCGGTTTGAACCCAAGTGAGAAACCCACCAACACTCCCAAATTGATCAAGATCCCTCCACCAGAGTCTACCAAGCCTATGATCAAAGATGGTGTGTTTGAAGAACCACCAAAAGCTCCACCATCCAAGCAAGTTTGGGTTCCCAAACCGAACCACTTTCGGAACTCACTCGATACTCTACCCAACATCTCTAGTGCACCCCTTCCTAAAGCCAAAAAGCCTCAGAGAGTGAACCACATCCACAAGAGAGTGAGTCAACCACCATCCAAGAAAGAGGTGAGGTACCACTGTGACTATTGCCAAAGAGATGGTCATTTGGCTGAGTTTTGCTTTAGGAGGAAGAGAGATGAGCGGCGCGAGTACGAGTTGAACAACCGGAATATGTACCATCCTCCCCATGGCGTACATGTACCGCCTGTTCAGAGGCACAATGTTAGGCCTAGAGGTGCAATGCCTCAAGGTGCTAGGCCTCAGGTGGCGAGACCACGTGGTGGTCGTGCCCGGCGTGGCCCAAGTCATGATCTATATGACTCTGGACCTCGCGACCGTGGCTTTCAGTCCCACACTCCTAGCGGACCACGTTTTCCCCCATGTGGTGATCGCTTCTCTCTAATGGGACATGGCATGTATGGTGTTTTTCCTAACACTTTTCCAGGGCAAATGACTCAACACTGGTATTCTCCTCATTTCACTAACCCCAGTGTTGTGCCATTTGCTCACCCCCTGTCTTTCTATTGATGCAGAGCGGAGGCCTGGAGAACACGTGGCTTGTTGATTCCGGCTGTTCGCGCCACATGACCGGAAGTTCCAAATGGTTCTCCAGCCTTGACCCCATGCAATACAAGGAGTACATCACATTTGGGGACAATAGCAAAGGTAAGGTGCTGTCTCGTGGGACCATTCGGGTCAATGAGTCTTTTATCTTGAAGGACGTTGCTTTGGTTTCAAGTCTGCATTTTAATTTGCTCTCTGTTTCGCAACTCCTTCAAGATGGGTTTGAGGTGCGCTTTAAGACTGGACTTTCTCTTGTGCTCGATTCTCAGGGACATCTAGTTTATCAGATCGTTCCTTTTGGCCGAGTTTTCAGAGCTGATTTCTCTCAGTCTTTCGGTTCTTCTCGCTGTTTGGTTGCCGGATCTTCTTCTGATTTGTGGAAGTGGCATAGGAGACTTGGTCACTTGAGCTTCGATCTCCTAGTGAGGTTGAGTTCTCTTGACATGATCCGAGGATTGCCCAAACTTAAGTTTGAGAAGGATCTGGTATGCCATCCCTGTCGCCACGGAAAGATGGTGGCTGCTTCCCATCCTCCAGTGACTCAGGTCATGACCACGAGACCCGGTGAGCTACTCCATATGGACACTGTTGGTCCGGCTCAGGTTCGGTCAGAGGGAGGGAAGTGGTACGTTCTAGTGATCGTGGATGATTTTTCTCGTTATTCTTGGGTGTTTTTCATGGAGGGCAAGGACGAAGCGTTTTCTCATGCTCGTGACTTGATCTTGAGGTTGCAAACTGAGTTACCAAAGAATGCCATACGAGCTATCCGCAGTGACAATGGCACTGAGTTCAAAAACTCTCAGTTTGACACCTTTTGTGCTTCCTTGGGTCTTGAACATCAGTTTTCTTCGCCCTATGTCCCTCAGCAGAATGGTGTTGTTGAGCGCAAAAATCAGACTTTGGTTGAAATGGCCAGGACGATGCTCAATGAGCATAGGACTCCTAGGCGTTACTGGGCTGAAGCCATCAACACCGCCTGCCATGTTTCAAACCGCATTTTTCTTCGTGCTTTCTTAAAGAAGACATCCTACGAATTGCGGTTTGGGCGTCCACCCAAGGTGAGTCATTTTCGAGTCTTCGGTTGTAGGTGCTTCATTCTTAAGCAAGGTAATCTTGACAAGTTTGAATCTAGATCTTCGGACGGTATATTTCTCGGTTACGCTTCTCATTCACATGCGTACCGTGTGCTTAATCTTGAGACTAACCGTGTTGTGGAGACTTGTGAAGTCACCTTCGACGAAACCATGCCCTCTTCTATTTCGGTCTTTGAACGTGCAGGTGATGAAGAGATGGGTGATAGCATTTTTGTTGAGGATGACGATGACGTCGATTGGGATGATCCCGAGCCATCTCAACCGGCTGCCCCGATCGAGCCAGCTTCGACCACTTCGGCTCACGGCCCCGAGCCCTCCACCTCTACTTCATGGGGTCCGTGCGAGCCGCTTCCTCAATCGACTGAGGAGACCCCAGCTGTGGATGAGGGGGAGGCGACTTCGTCTTTGGGTGCACCTCGACATATCCAGCGACGCCATCCTCCTCAGACCATGATCGGCGACATCGACGAAAGGGTAACGCGTTCCAAGTCTTATCATATTTCCCATTTCGCTCATTCTGCTTTCGTAGCTTCTTTTGAGCCTCGAGATATTGGACACGCACTATCTAATGCCGATTGGGTTAATGCTATGCACGAGGAGTTAGAGAACTTTGAGCGGAACCAAGTGTGGGTTTTAGTTCCACCTCCACCAGAGTGCCACCCCATAGGTACAAAGTGGGTTTACAAGAACAAGCAGAGTGAGGATGGGGTGGTGGTGAGAAACAAGGCGAGATTAGTGGCTCAGGGTTTTTGCCAAAAAGAGGGAATAGACTATGAAGAAACCTTTGCTCCTGTTGCCCGTCTAGAAGCCATTAGGATTCTTTTAGCATTTGCAGCTTCGAAAGGGTTCAAGCTGTATCAGATGGATGTAAAGAGTGCCTTCTTGAATGGGTACATAGAGGAAGAGGTTTATGTGAGGCAACCCCCTGGCTTTGAAAATCCAAAGTACCCCAACCATGTTTTTAAACTCCACAAAGCCTTGTATGGTTTGAAACAAGCCCCGAGAGCCTGGTATGAGCGTTTGAAAGCTTTCTTGCTTGATAAGGGTTTTAGGATGGGTTCCGTAGATAAGACTCTGTTCCTCCTCAAGCAAGGCACAGACATCCTTTTGGTTCAGATATACGTGGATGATATAATCTTTGGTGGCTCTTCTCATGCTCTTGTTGCCAAGTTTTCAGATACTATGAGTAGGGAATTTGAGATGAGCATGATGGGCGAATTGACTTTCTTCCTTGGGCTGCAAATCAAGCAAACTCGTGAGGGGACGTTCGTGCACCAAGGCAAGTACACCAAGGACGTGCTCAAGAAATTTGATATGGGTGAGGCCAAGCCTCTTTCAACGCCCATGTCAACCACGACGGCCCTGGATGAGGACAAGGAGGGAGAAGCAGTGGACCAGAAGGAATACCGAAGCATGATCGGGTCCCTGCTGTACCTAACGGCGACGAGACCAGACATCCAATTCGCAGTCTGCTTGTGCGCGCGTTTTCAGTCTTCTCCGCGCACGTCTCATCGTCAAGCCATCAAGCGGATCCTTAGGTACCTTCGTTTCACACCCGAGTTTGGTCTTTGGTTTTCAGCTTCCTCCTCTCTTTCTCTTTGTGGGTATTCTGATACGGATTATGCTGGTTGTCGTGTTGAGAGGAAGTCCACTTCAGGGACTTGTCAATTTCTTGGATCTTCTCTTGTGTCTTGGTCTTCTCGCAAGCAGTCTAGCGTCGCCCAATCCACCACAGAAGCTGAGTATGTTGCTGCTGCTGCTTGTTGTTCCCAGTTGCTTTGGATGATAGCTACTCTGAGAGACTTTGGGTTAGAGTTTAGGCGAGTGCCTTTGTATTGTGACAGCACCAGCGCCATAAGTGTAGCCAAAAACCCAGTCCTTCACTCAAAGACAAAGCACATAGAAGTTCGCTTTCACTTCTTGCGTGACCACTATGAGAAAGGTGATATTGATCTGCACCACATTAATACCCAAAACCAGCTCGCAGATATCTTCACCAAACCACTTGACCAAGCCCAGTTTGCTCGCTTGCGAGGGGAGCTTGGAGTTTGTTTCCCTTTTTAGAGGAGGGGAACTTTGGTTGTTGTATTCTAGTTTTGCTTTTCTTTGTAGTTTAGTCTTTGTTTTTGTTTTTATATCATACTTGCATATCATATCATCATGTATCATATTGCATCCTGAGCTTCATCCTTATAGTAGCTAGATTGACACTATGCTCTTGTTGGGGATGTTATGGATATACATGATGTGCTTTTGGCTTAGGCTCCTCTTGATCAATTGATGCATGTTATGAGCTAAGCTTATTTTCCAAACTGTGAACTTGATTAAAACTTGTTGAAACATGAAATGTGTTCACCACTATTTGTGGCACTAGCATGTGTAGAATGTGTTGAGATCTTTTTTTCTTGCTTCATGTATATGCTTAGTTGCTACGGCTCATACTTTGAGTTACACACTTGCTTGAGAAACTTGAATTTGTGCTAAAACTTGAAAATCAAACTAAGTGAATTGAAAAGATCGGGATGGGTCTGTACTATCCTATGTCAGAGTATCGAGACAGCTCCAAATTGCACTTATTGGTGAACTTGAGCTCTGTAATGGATACCGAGATCATTGTCTTAAGCTTCTGATTGCTTTTGGCATAGGCTTGACATGGTCGCTAAGTCAGGTTTTGGTGGCACAGATAACCTCCCGCACACACTTGTCTGACAAACTTTGGTAATAAGCTGCATAACTCTGATAAAATTCAATTGGTGTCTAAAATTTGATCAAACCACAAGTTTGTCTCATGACATGATGTGTGAACCTTGTTTGGGGTAGTTCACTTTGCATACATGTGTAGCACAAGGTCGATCTCCTGTCTATTTTTGCTATGTGCTCCTTTGGTGGTGAACCCTTTTTTAAAATTGCTCAAACTTGATCAAAATTGCTTAAATGCCATATTTCGTCTCATTTGGTCACTTTGATCATTTGCTAGCACTTGTATGTGTTGCTATATATACATGACAGCATCAACTAGAGCCTCTTTTCAATCTACTTACTATAATCTTGAAGCTTCTGCATTCGTGCATTTCTGCATTCATAGCATAATTTGAGGGGAAGATGCAATCTTTGGGCTCTAGCTTGATAAGTGCATGTGTCAACAAGGGGGAGAAGTTTCCACACTCACAATGTCACCTAAAGTTGAGCGATATGCATTCATTTGAGAGAGATTGCACTTGTTCAGGGGGAGTTGCATTTGAGGTGTTTTGCTAGATGTGTTGAGCTTTTGCCTCTTCTGGAGGGTCTAGCAGTTTTGCATTTGAGGTGTGTTGCTAGATGTGTTGAGCCTTTGCCTCTTCTAGAGGGTCTAGCAGTTTTTTCGGTTTTTCGAGCTTTGCTAGTGGTGTTGAGCCCGTTGCCTCTTCTTGAGGGCTAGTTTTGTTTTACTTGGTTGCGTCGAGCCGTTGCCCATGTCTTTGGGGACCAAGTTTTGCTCACCTTCAAATGACCCAGTTTTTGGCTTTTCTTTGGCTTTTGGTCATTTGGGTGAGTTCTTTCTTTTCTCTTCTTCTTCTTTTTCTTTTGCTCAAGCTGTTCGTGTATTGGTGTTGACAATGCACTCATCAAGGGGGAGATTGCGAACACAAGGTTGACAAGTACCCTTGTGTGTTCGTTTTGTGATGAGTGATTGTCAATGTGATCCACGAAGTAGGTTGAGTGGTGACTAATCCTACCATGGCGAAAGCTATGTGTGCGACATGTCTTTTGGCTTGTGTTGTGCAGGTGTGGAGCTCGGATGCGGTGGTCGACGGCGAGGTGAAGGTCAAGGAGGACGTGCCGTGCCGACAGACCGGGAGCGGTGAAGGACGGACGTGAGGCTTGGACCGAGGGACCCAGAGGCCGGGTGACTAGCCACGGTGGCTGACACTTGGGACATCGACAAGTGCAAGAAGACATGGAGTGACGGTGTTGACCGGGTCAAGACGGCGGACGCGTGAGTCGAGCGAGGCTCAGGAGGACTTGGCGGGCCGGCCGGTCGAGGACGGCGGTGACACGCGTCGGATGGCGAGGGACGCGTATGGAGTACGCTACTCGCGGACGGTTTGATGGTTTGGGCCTCAAAACCATCGGATGGACGGTTTACGGGTTTGGGCCTCAAAACCCGGGCGGAGGTTCCGAGGAGGGACGAACGGCACGTGGCGGCATCGGGGAGTTCGCGTCGAGGCGAAGCTACCGGTGAGAAGGCGCGGTGGCCGTCGGATCAAGATTACACCGGGTTGGACAACAACGCCCTTGGGCTTAGCGGTTCAACTCATTTGTATCCAGGGGCAAAACTGGGAATGTGTAATAGCCCTGTTAAATAGGATGAGGGAGCCCCCATCTCCCTCACCTCCTCCAGTTTTCATTTTCTCCTTTAGGGTTTCTTCCTCTAGTTTGCTTCCATGTATGAGAGAGGTCCACAACTCAAATTGTGACTTGGTTTTGAAGGAATCGGTGGCCGTAACCACCGTATGTCCTCCGGGATTCATGATTTAGTTGTGTTCTTGATGTGATTTTGGTGTTCTTCACGAGCTCCTTTTGTCCCTTTTTGTTTCCCCTCTCGTTTCTTCGATTTGGGACGGTTTTGGTTCGTTCTTGTTGCCTTGGATCGATCAGTGACATGAGTAGAAGCTTTCCACCGAAGGAAATCCACTAATTCCTCACGAGATCGCAGATCCGGGCAATTTAGTTAGTTCTTGACCTATTTCTTGGGGGTTTTCTTCAATTCCTTCGATTCACGGAGTTAGAGTTTGTCTCGGGCTATGATCTTTTAGAGGTTGCTTTTCTACTCGCTTGTGAACTCTTGTGCAAAATTTCAAGTCATTTGGAGTTGATTTGATCAAGTTATGGCTTGATTTAATTTTTCCCGAGAAACTGCTCGTTCATACCGGACGTGTCCGATATCATACCGGACGTGTCCGATATTTCTCACTTTGGAGTTTTGAGCTGAAATTTTGTGGAGACCTTCCCTTGGTGTCTAAAGAGCTATGGTTAAAATTTCATGATTTTTGGACACCGTTTGATGGGGTTTTGGATTTTTCTCTTTTGGTCAGCTTGCTGCTGAAAATCCCGGACGTGTCCGATATCATACCGGACGTGTCCGGAAAATACCGGACGTGTCCGATATAATACCGGACGTGTCCGATATTTGCAGGAGCAGTGCTGTTTTCTTTTGGGAGTTTGCTCGTTTGGGCTTTGATCTGTGTTCCGTTTGCTCTGTGGTGACCCGCTGTGTTCTGATGGAGCATCCACCCTTCTCTAGGGTCGTGGTCATCAAGTCTTTCGTGTATGCTTTTTGGGGATTGATGTTGGGACAGTGGTCGAAGATTTCGAAAGAAATTTGAGGCTCCCATTCACCCACCCCCCTCTGGTCGCCGTTTCCGGTCCTTCACCTATCTCTTCAAGAATGGAATTTCAGGAACATAATGGTGGATCACCTCCAAAAGCTACTCCATCAGCAGAAAACTTACTGGAAGCAAAGAGGGAAAATCAATTGGGTTAAATTGGGAGATGAATGCACCAGGTTTTTTCATGCAAATGCCTCCATAAGACACAGAAAGAACTTGATCACATCCCTTATGGACAGCAATGGGCAGGAATTTTTTGATCATGAAGCCAAGGCCTCTTTACTATGGAATGCATACAAAGAAAGGATGGGGAGGTCTGAATATACTCATATGTATTTTGATCTTAGCAATCTTTTACAACGGGGTGAGAACTTGGAATGGCTTCAGGACCCGTTCACAAGGGAGGAAATTGACAGGATAGTGGCTGATTTACCAAATGACAAGTCCCCGGGTCCAGATGGCCCCCGGGTCCAAATGGCTTCAATGGGGAGTTCATTAAGAAAACTTGGCATCTAATAGCCCAGGATTTCTAGAAGCTATGCGAGGACTTCTTTGAGGGAAGCATATGTCTACAGAGTATCAATTCCTCCTACATCACTCTCCTACATCACTCTTGTGGGGGACTTTAGACCAATATCCCTCCTCAACTCCACCATAAAATTGCTCACCAAACTGTTGGCTCAAAGATTGCAACAGGTGATCATGAGACTAATCCATAAAAACCAGTATGGATTCATCAAATCAACGACAATTCATGATTGCCTAGCCTGGGCATTTGAGTACCTCCATATCTGCAAGTCATCTAAAAGAGAGATGGTAATTTTAAAGTTAGACTTTGAAAAGGCACTCGACAAGATTGAGCATGAAGCAATCCTGAAGATAATGAAGCACAAAGGCTTTGGCAGCAAATGGACCTCTTGGATAAAATCCATCCTCCAGACAGGCACATCATCGGTCCTACTAAATGGGGTGCCAGGGAAGGTGTTTCATTGCAAATGTGGTGTTAGACAAGGAGATCCATTATCACCACTCTTGATTGTTCTGGCAGCGGATCTCCTTCAAACCATTGTAAATAGAGAAAAGGACTTAGGCAACTTCAACTTACCAATACCTTAACGAGCAGGAGCAGACTTCCCCATCATCCAATATGCAGATGATACACTGCTCATCATGGAAGCATGCCCACAACAACTCCTACATCTCAAACACCTACTACACAACTTTGCAGCATCAACAAGCCTCAAAGTCAATTATAGCAAGTCTGTGATGGTCCCACTAAACATCTCTGAAACCAAATTGCAGAGCCTAGCAGAGATTTTTGAATGACAAAAGGGTTCGCTACCTCTCACCTACCTGGATCTACCCCTTGGAACCACTAAACCCAAGATGGAGCACTTCTTACCCCTCATCCAGAAGATTGAAAAGAAACTGGGTTCCACTCCCATGTTTCTAAGCCAGGGAGGGAAACTAGAGATGGTGAACTCGGTATTCTCCTCTTCGGCAGTCTACTATGCTTCCACTTTGAAATTGCATAAAGGAGTGATAAAACAGCTTGATCGGTTTAGGAAGCACTGTTTATGGCGAGGAGTTGATATATCTTCTAAAAAACCCTCAAAGGCTGCGTGGCCAATGGCATGTGTATCAAAAAAACAAGGGGGGTTAGGAGTGGTAAACATTGGTACACACAATGAGGCGTTGCTGCTCAAATTTCTCCACAAGTTCTACAACAACTTGGACATTCCATGGGTCAAACTAGTATGGGAAAACTATTACAGGAACGGTAAGTTGTCGGGGCAGCAAAACAAAAGGCTCTTTCTGGTGGAAGGACATTGTCAAGCTAGTGGATAAATACAAAGGGTTGGCAACAGTCACAGTGGCCGATGGCTCAACGGTTCTCCTCTGGAAGGACCTCTGGAATGGCCAAATACCATCACAAGCATACCCAGAGCTTCTATCTTTTGCCAAAGACCAGGATATCACCCTCAAAGGAGCCCTGAGCACACCACAATTCATACAAAACTTTGACTTGCCCCTAACAACACAAGCGCATACACAATTGGGAATCCTCCAATAGCACATCAATGAGATACAGCCAAATGCAGAGCACGACCAGTGGTCATACATATGGGGAAATGGGGAGTTCTCCACAACCAAAGTGTACAAAAACCTAATGGGACAAAGAATTGTGCATCCGGCATACCGTTGGATCTGGAAGTCAAAATGTCAAATGAAGCACAAAGTATTCTGTTGGCTACTCTTTAAAGATAGACTTAGTACAAGAGATTTACTAAGACAAAAAAATATGAACCTGGATTCATGCAACTGTGAGTTATGTATTCTCCAACGAAGTGAAACAGCGGCACACCTCTTCTTTAGATGCAACTTTGCAAAAGCATGCTGCAACTCCATAGGGATCAGCTTCACTCCAACAAGGCCAATTCTGAGGATTATCAAACATATCAAACAAAGATTGGCAAAACCCTTCTTTACGGAAATAGTAATCCTTCTAATGTGGAGCACATGGGCAACTAGAAACAATTGGATGTTCAATGCAGCTGATCCCTCCACTACTGAAAAAAGCGCCTCTAGTACCGGTCAGTAACCCCCCTCTAGTGCCGGTTTCGCAACCAGTACTACCAATCCGGTACTAGAGGAGGGTCCTTTAGTACCGGTTGGGGATACCAACAACCGGTACTAAAGGGCTTCCCACGCCGCGCGGGGAGGTGACCTCGTTAGTACCGGTTGGTATCCCCAACCGGTACTAATTTTTCCCCCTTTTTCTTTTCTTATTTCTGTTCCTTTAGTCTATATTCGTATTTCATATTTGTTTTCTTTACGTATACTAGTTCTAATACGCTCATATATGGAAAGTTCTATATATCTATAATGTTACATTTGCGATCTTAGAGAGAACCACTTCTGATAATAATTCAAATACACAAGAAAAGTAAGTAAATACTTAAGTTGATACAGCGCTACTTGTCTTAGAGAGAAGTTCAAATACATAAGACAAATGTTACATCCATGCATACTACGGGATTAGCCCGGATACCTTATAAAGATATGAAACATAATTCACATCTGCAATCTTAAAGTCTAGATCGTCATCAATATAAGTTAGAGCACGAACTAGTGCACTCTCTAGCGATTCAGAATAAAAATTTGGACAACCATAAATCTCAAACAATGGTGGGTCCATCGCTTGAGATGCATTGTAGAAAGAGATCTGAGTCTGGAGCGTGAAATCTCTAGTGCGCGTCGGGTATCGAACGCTAAAAATATATCCCAATTTTTCCACGACTTGCTCCAGAATCGCTTGAAAGCTTATTGCTGTCCAGGTTTGGCCATAGATATCCTAAAAGAAGAGAATATCATTATTATGAAATTTAAAATATGTAACATAATTGAAGATAAAAGGATGATTAGATCCATACCATGTCATGTCGATTCCAATGACAAACCTTCTCAGCAGTCATAATCACACTACTGCTTCCCTCCTCAAGTGCCTTTATTTTAAAATACGAGTAGTCTGGTACAAAGTACCCATGATCCTTTACCTTTTCCAGGCATGCCTCCACAACGCTCCTTTCAGAACCTGTCTTCCTTACTCCTGGTCGACCCAATGCGTCAATTGCAACCATCGGCTTAGGCTGCCCTGGTGGTGCTCCTCGAATGGGTATTTGAAAAAAGATGTGCAGTCTTATAACTGGACCAACTACATCTCGTCGCACTCTAGGAGTGGTACCACCTACCTCTGCGACAACTCGTTTAAGCCATGTAATACTGTTGATAACCTACATTGTATGTAAGTAGAATTAGGAATTATTCATGTGTAGTTCAAAACCAATTGGAAGAAGAAAATAACATTACTATGTTCGGAACTGTTCTGTCGCTTCGATCGCCTTTTGGCATGACGATACCGGGAGTAGGGAAGTGAACTCCTGCAAGACGTGCCACCTCGAGGGTAGTAACATTTGTAGATGACATTTCTAGGTCTGAAGTTATCAAATATCCATCAAATTCAAGCTCAAAAATATGTTTAAATAAATAATCATCCGTATTAGTTGACCTTGCAGACGTGATCATCTCGGCGAGCATTTCTCCACCGGGCGGTACCGTACTTGGCCATGGAAGAGCTCCGATTCTACGAGGAAGGGGACATGGTCTTCCACGATCGTTGCTGCTCTCCCTCGTAGAATCAAAGCTCCTCCTTGACATCCGTTACTACTCGGCAGAGAACATGCTAGCCGAGATGAACACGGCATGCAAGTTCAACTAGTACGGATTTTCTATAATTTTCTAACTATTTTCTAAGTATTTCAATTCATGGGAAAAATTAATTCTAAAAAATAAAAGGCATGATTTATATGTATTTCAATTTTTTATAATTTTTATCTACTCCAACAATTTTCTATAATTTTCTAGCTATTCTCTACTAATGCATAAATCAAAATATAAATAACAATGATGTCACGACGGCTGCGGGCTTACGTCAGCGCGACCCGCGGCCGCCGTGAGTCTGCAGGAGCGAGGCGGGGCGGGGCAGGCGGCGTCGGGGCACGGCTGGTCGGCGAGGCGGTGACGACGTCGGTGGGGAGGCCGGTGTGGAGGGGTGGCGTTGGGGCGCGGGGCAGGCGGCGTCGGGGCCGGCGCAGAGGGGCAGCGTTGGGGGCAGCGACGTCGGGGCCAGGGCGCGAACGGGGAGGCGGGGGCGCGTCGGTGGTGGGGCGGCGGCATCGGGGCGGCAATGCCGTTGGGGCCGAGGCGGGGCGGGGTCGGCCGGGGCGGGGCGGCATCGTACTTGGCTGGGATGGCATCGTCGGGGGCGTGGCCGGTCGGAGGGGAGGCGACGGCATCGGGGTCGACGACGGAGGCGACGGATGCGGCGGATGGAGGTGGCGGCGGAGGTTCTTGGCAGCCGGACGGGCTGGGCGACGTGAGCACGTGAGGAAGACGTAGCGGAGGTTGGAAATGGCTAAGTGTTTACTAAAGAGGAGCACTGAGTGCTTCTTATGCCCACAGGGACCCTCTAGTACCGGTTGTAATTAAAATCTGACACTAGAGATCCTCTATTACCGGTTGTAAACTAAAACCGGTACTAGAGAGTCTTCCCGTGTACCGGTTGTAGTGTACAACCGGTACTAGAGGGTCTCCCCGCGCGAAAAATGAAAATGCCCCTCTAGTACTGGTTGTAAACTAAAACCAGTAGTAGAGGGCATCCCCCACGTGACAAAATGCCCTCTAGTACCCCTATTTCAATTTCCCGCCCCTCTTTTTATTTTTCTCTTTCTTTTACAATTGCTATTATATTAATTTATTTCATAGCACATTAAATAACAGTCATAAAAATTATAAAAACAATTATGTAGCTTCATGTTTATTAGAGATATAGTATGAAAAGATGCGGTCAAATATTTAACATGGTAAAGTTATTATTTTTAAGTTAGTCATAGGTTATAATGGTCATGATACTTATATTTTAACTTTAAAATTAAAAAAAAATACATAAGATCTATGAACTGATCTATAAGAAGACACCATTGAACCAGCAAGAATAACATTCCTCCTAGCTTTGAAGGTTACCTCTTTCAAGCTTCTGGTCATGCCTCTCCTTAATTGTGCCGACTCTATTGCCTCCCTGTCCTATGTACTTCAAATGATCTATTCCATGAGCTACCAGAACCTTTGCCCACAATGACATGTATGAGTCACATTTTTGCCCCACTCTTTTGTCAACTTCCCGTTGGTCCAACATACAATGGTATATTATCTTGGAAAGTGGAGGAGGAGTTGGTGAGAGGTCTCAAGTGCGATTTGACTTGGTAATTTGAAATACGTTGACAGGCCAAATGTTCTTCTATCTCTTCATCATAAGAGTGCTCATAAGTATCATTATCATCTGCAAACATCTTTACAATAAAGTCTAAAGAGTTCATTAACCTAAGAAGTTTGGAGGTGATGCTTGGTTATGATTTCAATGATCCTTCGTTGTTGGTGGAAGCTTCGCGGCCAAATACATAAGATCTATGAACTGATCTATAAGAAGACACCATTGAACTAGCAAGAATAACATTCCTCCTAGCTTTATAATATCCTTACAAAATTGGTTGATTTGCCTTGGAAAGTGGTGGAGGACTTGGTCAGAGAGATCTCGAGTGCGATTTAACGTGGTACTTTAACATCTATATATGATACAAGCGAGACATATATACATGACATATCATTACAATGCATCACAAGTTTAGAGGAGGGCTATCTTCCAAAGGTCACATGCATTTGTTGTTGTGCAGAAGATGATAAACGTAATGTGATGTGCTCTAAACATGTTTTAAAGACATCCTTTTGCTACCAATTTATTCCTTTTGCCTATTCGTGACTGTGTATGATCACTGTGGGAAACTTTCCTTTCTTGCACACAATGAGCGACGTCCATCAGAACACAAGACAACTCTTTGTCACAACCACTTGGATCTATTGGAAAGCGGCCATAGTTTCTCTCTTCGCTTGATGAAATTTCATGCCTTTAGAGGTGCATGGGGAGATGGAATGGCCGTGACATGTCATGCCATTGGTCCAACATACAAATTTGTGTTGTCTTATCCTTACAAACTTCCTTTAACATTTACTTCCCTCCACTATGGACTTCCCCTAAACATGTTTCAAAGACACTATGACCATGTGATAAGCTGAGTAGACAAGGATGAAACCAAGATGTGGAATATAACAAGGAGTTCGGTTGATTTGCCTTTGAAAGTGGTGGAGGACTTGGTTAGAGAGATCTCGAGTGCAATTTAACATGGTACTTTAACATCTATATATGATACAAGTGAGACATATATACATGGCATATCATTACAATGCATCACAAGTTTAGAGGAGGGCTATCTTCCAAAGGTCACATGCATTTGTTGTTGTGCAGAAGATGATAAACGTAATGTGATGTGCCCAAAACATGTTTTAAAGACATCCTTTTGCTACCAATTTCTTCCTTTTTCCTGTTGCTGACTGTGTGTATGATCACCATGAGAAACTTTACTTTCTTGCATACAATGAGCGACATCCATCAGAATACAAGACAACTCTTTGTCACAACTACTTGGATCTATTGGGAAGCGGCCATGGTTTCTCTCTTCGCTTGATGAAATTTCATGCCTTTAGAGGTGCATGGGGAGATGGAACGGCCGTGACATGTCATGCCATTGGTCCAACATACAAATTTGTGTTGTCTTATCCTTACAAACTTCCTTTTACATTTACTTCCCTCCACTATGGACTTTCCCTAAACATGTTTCAAAGACACTACGACCATGTGATAAGCTGAGTAGACAAGGATGGAACCAAGAGGTGAAATATAACAAGGAGTTTGGATGATTTGCCTTTGAAAGTGGTGGACTTGGTCAGAGAGACCTCGAGTGCGATTTAACGTGGTAGTTTAACAGTTATATATGATACAAGTGAGACATATATACATGACATATCATTACAATGCATCACAAGTTTAGAGGAGGGCTATCTTCCAAAGGTCACATGCATTTGTTGTTGTGCAGAAGATGATAAACGTAATGTGATGTGCCCTAAACATATTTCAAAGACATCCTTTTGCTACCAATTTCCTTTTGCCTATTGTTGACTGTGTGTATGATCACCATGAGAAACTTCACTTTCTTGCACAGAACGAGTGACGTCTATCAGAACACAAGACAACTCTTTGTCACAACCACCACTTGGATCTATTGGGAAGCGGCCATGGTTTCTCTCTTCGCTTGATGAAATTTCATGCCTTTAGAGATGCATGGGGAGATGGAATGGCTGTGACATGCCATTTAGTAGCCACAGAATCGAGATGTTGGCTCACAGGGATGGATATTGATAGCTTGGCTCATTGCAGAAAGAGTTTTCATGTTCCATGTGCAATTCAGATTGGGCTTGCATGGCATCGGCTCGAAGGGGCTAGGAGGGCTCCATAGCTGTCATTATGGCCAAATACGTAAGATCTATGAACTGATTATAAGAAGACACCATTGAACCAGCAAGAAAAACATTCCTTCTACCTTTGAAGCTAGGTTACCGCTTTCAAGCTTCTGGTCATGCTTCTTCTTGTGCCAACTATGGCCTTCCTGTCCTGTGTACTTCAAATGATATGATCTATTCCATGAACTACCAGGACCTTTGCCCACAATGACACAAATGAGTCACATTTTTGTCCCACTCTTTCATCAACTTCCCATTGGTCGAACATACAAACTTCTGCAAGGAATCTAATGGTATGTTATCTAAAGGGAAGACTTGTGTTATTATGGTTAGACCCGGATGCTCTCTCCGTTGACTGTGGCATCTGCTTCATGCAACTTGATCGCAAATCTACTTGATGGAGCTTCCTTCGTACGAGAATGCGAGCGTCCCGTCGTCCGCCACCCCATCAACTACTGTTCTAGCGCTATGCCTTCCTCTTGTGCCCTAAACATGTTTCAAAGACACTACCACGTGTGATAAGCTAATTTGCCTTGGAAAGTGGTGGAGGAGTTGGTGAGAGGTCTCGCGGATCAACCGAGTCCCTTGTAAACAAAAGAACAGAGAACGAACAAAAAGAGAAAGAGCAAGAATTCTGACTTATTCACATTCAAATAAGCTTATTCACAGTGCAATTGGTCGAGATGTTGCATCACAGGGATGGAAGGGCTCCATAGCTATCATCACGGCCAAATACATAAGATCTATGAACTGATCTATAAGAAGACACCATTGAACCAGCAACAATAAATGTAATGTGTTGTGCCCTAAACATGTTTCAAAAAAGACACTACCATGCATGTGATAATAAGCTGATTTGCCTTTGAAAGAGGAGTTGGTGAGAGGTCTCGAGTACGATTTGACGTACGTACATGGTACTTTGAAATACGTTGACAGGCCAAATGTTCCTCCATCTCTTCATCATCAGAGTGCTCATAAGTATCATTATCATCTACAAACAAATCTCTCCCCCTCCCCTGCGTGCTTTTGTTCATCCTTCCTTCTGATATTTTCCCCTCCCTCACTCCCTTCTTCCTTCCCTCCCGTCTTTTCCCTCCATAATCCATGGACCGCACTAGTACCGGGTTCTAGTAGCAATCGGTATTAGAGGGCGTCCCTTTAGTACCGGTTGGAGTCACCAACCAGAACTAGAGGGTGCGTGCATCATTAGTACCGGTTTGAGGATGAAACCGGTACTAATGCTCACCCTTTAGTACCGGTTGATATATACAACCGGTACTAAAGGGGTCATCTAGGCGCGCTAAAGGCAATATCATTTGAAACCGGTACTAATGCTAATGTTAGTACCGGTTCCAAATGCAACTGGTACTAAGGCTAGGGATGAAAAGTCGTTTTTCTAGTAGTGCTCAGTTCACAAATGCAAAGATATTTTCGTTTCAGAGTTTGGTTTGCTCAAGCACAGAGCGCGTGCCAGCCTTTTGCAGCCAATGGAAGATTGGCTCAATGCTCTCTAATTCTTGCCCCTCTTGTAGTGTTTTCCCTTCGCTTCCATTTGCTTCGCTGCCTTGTTGGATGTGTGTTTCTTTACTTTTGTTTAATTTCCTTCCATTCCTTAATCTGAACTGTACCTCTTTTGGTACTTCTTTTAATATATAATCAGTAGGGGCATGCCCCCTCCTGTTTCCTAAAAAAAAAGAAACTATCTGGCAAACAAGCAGGCTTCTTGGCGTGCTCTCCGTCGTCGTCCTTGGAGTCATGGACGGCGTCGTCCTTCTTACCCTTGTCACCGGTTCTTGTGTTTCTGGTGTGTTTCTTGCCCTCCTCCTCACTGGTGTGTTTCTAGTTCTGGTGGCTGCCATGGAAACAAGCGAGAGCAGTGCAAGCGGCAAGCGAGTGTAGAGAGAATGAAGAAGAGCGCCGGTGAGGCTCGTAGACGATGGGAGCATGGTACTTGCATCCCTCGATCGGGAGCGAGCACGCAGCGTGTGCGCTGGAGACGAGAAGTTGCATGCGGCCCTGGATACGAGAAGGTGCGTGCAAAGCTGGTTTAAAACCAAGCATTTATGCAAGGATATTTCAGTCCAAAAATGAGATGCAAATGGCAAACGTCAGGATGGATGTCAAGAATTTCGATACCGGAGGGAGCAGTGGGGGGTTCAGAAATGGCAAAGTCATTATATTTGAAGTTCAAACTAACGACATCAAGTGACATTAACAGTGAAGAACATACAGAATCAAGACTCACACAACGAACAATGTAAAACTATTTCGGATACACAAGCACTTAATAGAGATTTTAACCATACATATGATGCATCTTTGAAGGAACGGGATGGATGACCAGAGGGGGGGGTTGAATGTGAGCCTTTAAAAATTATCTTCGACAACCAGACCTATGTCCTGATTATTACCACCCCAAACACACGCGTCTAATCGCCAAGATAATACAAGTCAACTAGTGACAAGTTCACCCTAGGAACGATTAGATACGCTCAAAGCAAAGCGGAAACAAAGCTAAACCGAGACTCCAAAAAGCTTGCACAAGAGATCCAAGCCAAAACACTACTAGACCATTACTCGACTAAGCATGCTCGAATTAATTAATGACTAAACAAGATTAGCAAGCAAGACTACTGAACAAGATATATCCTAAAGCATGCAGTAAATGGTTTACTATTGAGAGTGACACATCAAAAAAAAATTAATCGTGCTAAGCTGCTGCATGCATCTTCAGAACAAACATACAGTAGCACAGTGTACTACTAGCAGAGGCAAAACAGAGCATTTTACTAAGAGCTAATTAAAGTTGAGAAAACAAGGCAGCCGAGACAAGCTAAACAACAAAGCTTAAACAATAAACTAAATAACTTGCAATGATGGCCTTGTCATTAGTCATTGTATTATGAAAGTGACATTTCCCTCAAGATAAATTCACGAAAGTAACATTTCCCGCAAGATAAATTCACCTGTTGTGACCGTTGCTTACGTGCTTACCTGGTAGAGAAATGCCGAGCTTGAGCAGGGGACTCTACAGCTGTTGCTACGCCTGATCACCTGGCCCGAGTAGCAGAATAAAATTGGGTACATCCGGGATGCAAAACACATCCCGTGCATACCCCTCAGATCCACCGTCTGTTGAACAAATCCACGGCAACGGTTGCGGGCCTACGGTAGGAGGGGAGACCGACGGGCCACGAGGGAAGATATGGGTTAAATCGTTCCACGAACGGTGGATCGTGGGGTATACACAGGATGCGTTTTGCATCGCGAGTAGCTGCTAGCCAGCCTGCTGGCTGGGCGCTGGGCCGAGAGCCAGCACCCGCCTGGGCTGCTTGCTCCCACGGGCAGGCCTGGTGCAGCTGCCTGGCCTGGCTCCTCCTTCCTGGGCCAGCCACCTCCCGTCGTCCTGCAGGCTTGCAGCTGGTGGCCTGCGCAGGTCCCCCCCTCCCGGACGCTGCGCAGTGGCTGCCGACGCAGACGCGCGTGCCTCGCACGTGCACACGAACTGGAACAGAAGAACAGAAGGAAAATGAAGAACACCGCCAAACTTCGATTCAAAAGTAGTCCCCCCGACACAACGGATTGAGACAAAACTTGAGTTATAGAAGCACCACCTCAAGGGCTAATAGATCCATGAAAAAGATATCGAAAAGCTCAAATATTCATCGTGGATTTTGAAGAAAACCGAATGTCCTACTAAGAACACGTTTCTTTGGGAAAACTCAAAATCCAAGATGCTCGTACATGGATTTGCTAGGAGATCATTCTAGATGTTATTGCACATGTTCTAGCACCAAGTTCCCCCAAGAATCCCTCCAAAAAACGCAGCCAAACTCGAGATCGAGAAATCCTCCAAAAATAGCTCCGAAAATAGGGGAAAAGATAAATTTCAGATTCAAACAAGATCTTTGTATTACTCCACCATGTTTGGTTACAAGCCACTCTTAAGCACAATCAAAGTTAAGAAGGCAAAAAGATCAATTCAAAGATCCATCATCTCTCTCACCCAAAGCATTTCACAAACAAAATGAGAAGCTCACCACCAAACAACCTCTGAGATATGGTTGCCCAATAGTCAACTCCACAAATATATAGGCATCCAGAAAAATGACTAGAATATCCTTATATGAAGCATACAACTCAAATACCCTTTAGGGGTAAAGCCGTCCAACTTTTTATCGGTACATCGGATTGACCCGGCGCCTTCACGACTTCTTTTTGCCAAGATGCAAGCTTCGCGATGGTGACACGTGTCCTCCGACTCAACGCCATCCGGGTACACCGGACTCACCCTCCAATTTTGAGGCCAAACCGGTCAAACCCTCTTGCACGGGCTCCTGGTGTGACTCACCCCTGGTTTTGAGGCCAAACCGGTCAAACGCTCTTGCACACCTCGCAAGCGTGACTCACCCTCGGTTTTGAGGTCAAACCGGTCAAACCCTCTTGCACGCCGCACACGGCATGACTCACCGATGCCGACGCGTGTCCGGCCTCCGCCAAACCTTCGACGCCAAGTCTTTGGCTCCCGGCTCCTAGGCCGCCTACTCAACTCGCCTCTGTCCCCCTTGAATCGACCGACGTTGTCTTCATCCCAGTGTACTCTTGCTCTTTCCGTGCACCATGTGGATCGCACATGACTCCGCTCAGACTCCTCGGGTCCCTTGGTCCAAGCCTACTCGTGTCCATCCTTCGTTCATAGCCTAGTACATCGGCATGAACATTTCGCTTGAACTTCGCCTCATGCCGTCAACCGCCATGTCGCATCCAACACATGCACATCCAAGCCAAGAGACACAACACACAAGATATGTTTTACACACACCACAACACAACTCACACAACACCACACATCTGGTTAGTCGTTAGCATAACCATACACATATGAAACATGGACTCAATCAGAAAAATCTCAAATCATCCGGTCAATCACTTATCACAAATAGACCAAGGCACATCTCAACTTGGTCTCTCAATCTTTGTGCCGATATTCTAGTCACTCAAATTTCAGGAACCAAGACTTGAACAAAATTTGCATGGGTTAAAACATGGAGGTACTGATCAAAGTTTATTGGGCAAGGGGGTGCTGCAGGTCCGCCCCCTATGGGGCCGAATGGACGCCATTCAATGTGGGCCCTTGTGTGAACCTTGGCCCAGAACCTGCACCAAGAACTTTTTGGAAAAATTTGGATAAAATTGATAACTTCAAAAAATAGAGAGAGAATGATTGTATACTCATGATGAATAACCAAACAGCTACAATAATATTTTTCCGTGGACCATGGCATATATTGAATAACAACCATCTATGACAACTCATGTTTACAAGTGCCATTATAAGTAGCTAGATGTTAATTTGGATGAACCATCTATATACCAAGTAATTTTGGTATGGATTGAAAAATAGACCCTAGAGTAAGCCACCAGCCTAGCTACCAAGCTCCATCATTTCTATATAACTACTCTCTTATTGTAGTATATTACTATGTTTTCTGCTATATAAACCAATCATGGAGGGAGGAGTTGATACTCATAAGCTCATCAGTCAGAGTTAGGACTTAGGAATTACCTCATTAGTCAGGATGGCAACATTCATGAAGCACAGCAGCCAAGCACTTTTACTGCTTTCCTTGGCTCTTCTGGCTTGTTCAGTTGTTCCTGCATGCATGCTAAGCGGTAATCACCAAATCAAACCAACTTCTTTTTGTGGACAATAGATAGAGTGCTCAACAATTTGATGGTTCGTTGATCCATCTGTTCTTCTTTTATGCATCCTTATGGTATGTACCTTAAGAGGACATGTCTCGTGTATGATCTTCATGAAGGGCAAAGCATTGGCGTCACGAATGGCAAGGTGACTATGGGGGCAAGCAACACCACCACCAAGTGTTTCAAAAACCGGAACTCACCTAATGGATCCCCTATCTTCTGCTGTAAGATCTTGGATGTGTGCTTTTCGTCGCCGGCATTTTGCGAGTCGCATTGCTAGCTAGTGAAGATTATTAAGTTGTTGAGGAAATTAAAGCATGGCACAGATAATCCACCAGCTAGCCATCATGCTTATTATATGGTGATAAAAGTATCTCAATATTAGACATAGTGTACCCAGCAACCGAGACTCAACAATAATATTTACATTGGCATGAGAAAAAAGTGGAAGAAGGGTTCCAAAGTGATTTATTCCAATATGCCTTGCAAATAATACCCTAGTGCCTCTTAATCTTATCTAGTCATCCAGGCTCACCGGAGAAGTGTGGACAGTCGGACATGAGTGGGCCTCAACGAGAACAGAAGCGAGAACCCACCAGAACTGCTAAGGAAATGGGCTAGGTTTGATTTTGGCCCAATTAGCATATTCCATGAGCCCATGCATAGTTTGTGATCCAAGTAATAAGATCCAATCTCAGCCCATCTATATAACGTGCCAGCTATAATTGGAGGCCCGACATAGATCCTATCCATTCCAGCCAGAGAAGCCGTCCATACATCCGGTTATACAGACCGTGTCAATTGCTGGTATTTTCTCGAGTATATTAACCACCTGTCGAGCAATCTTTCAGCATATATATCATTTAATTCTGATTCTGAGTGTATTTTTCCAAACAAATATTTTTCACTGGAGTGTATATATAAAATAAGTATGCTATTAGTAATTAATTTTTCCAGAAAATCTTTCATAGTATATATCAATTAGTTCTACGTACAATCAATGTTTCATAGTACATGCATGTAAATTATTTTTGATATAAAATATATTTGTACAGGCAATCTTTTAGGGTATATATAACTAGATATGATATTAGTTATATTTGTCCAGAGGAAATCTTTCGTCGTAGTATCTATCGGTAAATTCTAGTATCTTTTTATTTGTCCAAGAAACTTTTCATAGTACATGCCCATTAATTCTGGTTACAATATTATTAGTTACATTTGTCCAGAAAATCTTTTATAGTAGATATCAACAAAATCTGATGCAGATCATCTGTCCAGGAAATCTTCCATATCTATATAGTATACATCAATTAATTGTAATATTAACTATACGTGCCCTTTATGGTACTATATATTGACCATGATGGGTGGTGTAGCAGTTGATCGACACACTCATACGCTCATCATCAGACACATTCATCAGCGGAACATCACATAGGAGAGTTAGCTGATCCGTCACCGATGGCGAAGAACATGAAGAGCACCATCATCGTCCAAGGACTCTTGCTGTTTTCAATGGTTCTTCTAGCATCATGCGTCGTCGGTGCACGCATAAGCGGTAACCAAACGAATCAAACTCATTTTCTTTCGAGGTGTGTGTGTGTCTATATATATATATATATATATATATATATATATATATATATATATATATATATATATATATATATATATATATATATATATATATATATATATATATATATATATATAGAGAGAGAGAGAGAGAGAGAGAGAGAGAGAGAATATTCAGTAGCCAGCTACAAAATAAGTTATTCTGTAGCAACCTTCATTTACGATAATTTTATATAATAATTTACGATAATGTCAATACATATTTACCATAGTTGAATTACTATAACACATGAAGATATTTATCATAACGTTATAGTAAATCACTTAGTAAGGAATTACTATAATATCGTAAATTAGCATAGTAATTATCGTAACTTAAATTGGTTACAGAATAAGTTATTTTATAGCCAGCTATAGGGTATAGGATGTACCCAAGTGTATTATAGCAAAACAGTATATATATATATATATATATATATATATATATATATATATATATATATATATATATATATATATATATATATATATATATATTGCACTTGGGTACATCCCATATATAGAATGCACCTAGGCCGGCGGGTGCACCAACTTGGAGCAACCAGCGCGCCCAAGTGAATACATGCATGCATAGAATTTTTTGTTGGTTCGAATCTTTGAAACTAATTTTCTCCTAAACCGTAACCCCGAGTGACAAACCGTTTATTGCATCCGACTCAATAAAATATTCTAAGCAAAACTAGATCCAATATTGATATATTTTTTATCCTTTAAACGAGTTGCATGTCAATGTACTACCGATTGCAACTCTGTCTATCACCTAGTTGCAACTAGTTATAACTATGTGTATTATATGCATCCGGTCACTATAATCACGCCAAGTTGCAAATCTGAGTTGCAATCATATCTGAGTAGCAACTGTATTAAAAAAACTTTATCAAATACAGCCTTCATTGCAACCAGTGTTAAATACGCTACAACCAAGTTGCAATTGTATTGTAAAAGTGTTTGCAACTCATAGTACAATATATTGCAATTATGTATTTGAAAAAAAAACTTCATTAAATACAACATTCATTGCAACCAGTGCTAAATACGCTACAACCAAATTGCAATTGTGTTGTAGAAGTGCTTGCAACTCATAGTACAACATATTGCAATTACGTATTTGAAAAAAAAAACTTCATCAAATACAGCCTTTATTGCAACCAGTGCTAAATACGCTACAATCAAGTTGCAATTGTGTTGTAGAAGTGCTTGCAACTCATAGTACAACATATTGCAATTACATATTTTTAAAAAAATCATCAAATACAGCCTTCATTGCAACCAGTGCTAAATACGCTACAACCAAGTTACAATTATGTTGTAGAAGTGCTTGCAACTCATAGTACAACATATTGCAATTACGTTTTTGAAAAAAAAAACTTCATCAAATACAACCTTCATGGATCTCGTTTTGTTAAGCATATTTTTTTTCAACAACCTACTTCAAACAAAACTAAAATCGGATATATGGTTTAGAAGATATCACATTTTTTCGTTTCGAATCAACAAAAGATTCCCTGCATACATACTTTCTGGTGGGTGGGTTGAGCAGTTAGGTGGCATAACGTAGTTGGTTGTCTCCATTTAGTTTTGCATGCAGGAGCGCCTCGCACTCGTCGCGCTCCGCGCATCTCGCGCTCACGTGTCGTCGGGTGCACTCGCTTCACAGAATGCACCCAGTTGCATTTTAGCCTCGTCATATATATATATATATATATATATATATATATATATATATATATATATATATATATATATATATATATATATATATATATATATATATATAGAACTACTATCCTATAGCTGGCTGCAGAATAACTTATTCTGTAGCCACTTTGAGTTACGATAATTACTATGTTTTGTTCATTCTGATCGAACCATGTCACCGCTGATCTTTGTTAGGTCAAATGAAAGACGATGATAACAGCAGGAGCAAGACGACGACGACCACAATGGCGGCATCAAGCAACATCACCGGCGGCGTCGACGGCGGAGTACAAGATATCAGTGAGTGTGCTCGCATGGAGGTGGCCCCGTATATGTTCTGCTGCAAGAAGCACGCGTCGTGCTGGTACCACTAGCAGTGACAGAGGACAAGACGAAGATGAACTGCATGGGGATCGGAGGAAAGAGTCCAAGCTTCCTCATGTTTGCAGATGCAGATAGTAGAAATGTAATTATATGCATTTTTTTTTCAAAGACGATGTGCAATGTACGCATTTCATTAAGATAATGGGATTAATAATGAACGCTTCTTATTAGATGTCAAGCAGTCTCAATAATGTCGTTGGTCTCATGTCGTCGACGACACTACTAGCCGTTGAGTGCACTGTCGAGAGCCGCCGGCGACGGTGGGTCGCCGTTCTCCGTCTCCATCAAAACAGAGCATCCCGCTCTTCTCACTCAGCCCGCCACAGATAAACATTGGCTCTTATATGGGCGCATTTACGTGATGGTCCGAGGAGCAAGTGCATCAGCCCACGAGAGCATGAGCCCATGAGCCCAGAGCAACAATCCTCAAAAACTCCAGCCGCCCAGGTCCAGCACTCGATCAAGCAGTGCTGGGTGGCTTCGATCTTGGACGTCAGGCACGAGACTGTCGAGTTGTGAAGAGGAGCAGAAAAGAGGAAATCTTAAATCCTTGCCCTTTTTTGTAGATGAAATTGGATCCCGGTTGGTTGCGTTTTTGTTTTGGCACGAGAGGTTTGATTTTTTTTTTCTTTTTATTGTCTATTCACGCTCCGTATCTGCTTCAGCTGCTGCATGCAGATCGCCAGGGTTGTCTCCAAGATCTTCATGTTGCGTGTACTTACCCGATGATGATGCGAGAATAAGCAAGAAAAATTGTTTTACCCAGTATATCTGAAGACAAAGAACAAGAAAGACAAATGTTCTTTGTTACGTAATCCTACTTTGTTGAATTTAACGAAGCAATCAAATATTGGTTAGGTACCCCGTCGCCTTCAGAATCAGAATCTGGACTGGACAGGGAAAGAAGGTTGGTGCATGGATCATCAGTTCAGTAGATAACTGGATCACCTGGGAGGATCTTGGCATTGCTGTGTGAAAACGACCTAGGTGACCTCGATCGGCGCCCAATCTGTTAAGTTATGATCCAAATTCAGTTATATACACATAAAGGCCAATTTTGGACGGAGCGAAACAAGGCCTGTCGCCGGAGGCTTGGGCCGAAGCGAAGGGGTTAGGGGGGGGGGGGGGGGGGGGGAGGGCTGGGGTACGAATCGTCACCTATTAGGGTTTCACCTCTTTATATACTGCCGGTAAGCCGCCATTTGGGATAAGTTGAAATAGTTGTAAATTCCCGACGTTTGTAACCTCACCCGATATAGTGAAGATTTGTTGACTGATGCTCATGATTTTTCTTCCTCCTCCTTGAAAGGGTTTTTCACGTTAAAATCTTGTATCCCCTAAATTTAATCTATTGTTCTACGTCGGTTATATTGCCTATCGCTTCTAACACAATCGTGCCCTGCTCGCTGTTTCCCTGCAATTTGCAAAGAGGAAAGTTCGTCAAACACTTGGCTTTTCGTCTTAAAACTGTCAGTATTGTATAGCACACCAGTCCCATCATCGGCCGTTTATTGGCGATCGACCGACAACGACGGCGCACCGAACTGCACGTGGCGGCCGGCTGCAGCGATTGTCACCTGCTGCCACTACTGTTACTCGCATGACCTTCAACTGGACTTTCTTTTTCTACCCCTTCTCCAAGAGAAATTCCAAAAAATTATATTGTGAGCGAAGAATATATTATTGTACACAGGGGGATCTAGAACGGGGCCGCGTTCTGGGCTGAGCTGCTGATTCACGTTCAAAACAGTCTGATCTTGCTTCTTAGGCCTCCTTCTGTCTAATTAAGATCATAGTTTTTTAGGCTAAACACCACATATGTTACAGGGGCTACATGGACTCGCCTCGGGCTACAGCCCGGGCCCTGGATCCGCCCCTGATTGTACACGTCACTACAGAAAACAGTAGATATGCCGAGTGTTTTTTGGTTGCCGAGGGCATTCCATCGAGCACTCGGCAAAGAGCTAATTTACCGAGTGCCTTCAAGAAGACACTCGGCAAACTAAATGCACTCGGTAAAAACCCTATTTGCCAAGTGTTCTATATAAGACACTCGGCAAACAATATGACCACACTCGGCAAAAAATAGACACTAGGCAAAAAGCTATCACGTGACCGGCACATGCGATGTCCATCTGACGGCATGCCAGCCGTTAGCACTTTGACGAGTGTCCGTTAGTGACACTCGGTAAAGTGCAACTTTGCCGAGTGTTTTTCCCCGGCACTCGGCAAAATTATAAGTTTGCCGAGTGTTTTCTGAAGGCACTCGGCAAAGCCAAAACTTTTTTTCCTCTTCTGCCCTTCAAACTTTTTCTACTCTCCACATACATCATGTGGTACTACATGTTAAAATTTGGTATATTTCTCGGTCTGTTTGCTATATTTAATTAATTAATTTCATTTAGAGGATTTTTTTGTATAAGTCAAATTTGAACTACAAGTGATTTAAATAATGGAATAAAATGAGTGGAAAAATGATATTCATGTTATTGAGTCCGGTTTGAGGCCTTATCCAAGAAATGAAAAGGAATTTCGAACATCTTGTTCAAGAAACACGACCACGAACGTGTGGCCGAATGGTTTTTAAATTCTAAAAAAACCAAACGAAGTCTGAAAATCACGAGATTTGTCAAGATCTCATGATATCATACATGGAGACTGTGGAAAAAATTGAGAAGGTTTCGCATAATTTGTCACGTACGATGCTTACAAACCGGAGTATCTCCGAAGAAGAATCGTAGCGTTGAGAAGGATCCGGTAAGATTTGTAGTCAAAGTGACGGTTGAATTGGGGTTTGTCTTCAAAACTTTTTGTATAGGCAATAGACAACATAGATTGGTCCATGTCAAATTTTGGGAATTTTTTGGATCCGTTTGATAATTTTAATTTATTAGCTGCAATTATAGAATTTTAATTGATATAAATTGAATTTGAGGTATAATCGCATGAAATAATGGAATAATATTTGTAGAAAAATCAAATATGCATTGTTGAGTAAATTTAACAAGGTATTATCAAAGTACATTGTAACAAACTTAGTAGAACATGATATGAACAAGGAGGACGGTGTAGCATGAAATATAAATTATTTTTTGCCGAGTGTTCTCTATGTGACACTCGGCAAAAGGAATAGTTGCCGAGTGTCGTGCAGAGGACACTCGGCAACTTCCTCGACCTGGCCCCACTGCGCAACGTCGGGCCGTTATGAAAATAAATAAAAAACCATTGTCGAGTGCCCCAGATCTAGGCACTCGCATACCTTAACTTTGCCGAGTGCCCAGATCAAGGGCACTCGACATACCTTTCATATAACCCGGCCGCGCTCACCCCCCTGGCCTCATGCACACCACAGTTCACATCGCCGCCGCCCCCACACCTCCTCCGCGCCGCCCCACACCGCCGCCTCCCTCGGCACCGTCGCCTCCCACTCACTGCTCGCCCCTCTGCCCCCCCCACCGCCGCTGGTGCCCCTACGGCCAGCACCGGGCCGGCCGGCGCCCCTACGCCGCTCCGCCCCTCTGGCCGCACCCCTGCGCCCCTCCACCGCTAGGCCGCCACCCCCCCCCCCCCCCCCCCCCGGCGCCAGTGAGCCCCCTCCTCCCTTCCCCCCAATTTCCATTCTGTTTCTAATATCAATTTGTCGTGTGCATGCGATACAAAAGTCCAAAGGAGATTTGTGTAATAATATTCCATGCATGTTGCAATATGTTATAGAAATCGGACATAGTAGAAGAACACAAAGGCAATTAGGCCGGTTAACAATGCACTTTTGTACCATTTTTTCGTCATAACATATATAGTGTGTATGTACTATTGTGGTAACGAAAGAAAATAATATCTAAAACAGTATGTTTTCTTTATACGATCGAAGTACTAAGTCGTAGACACTAGCTTATCTGAAAAAAAAAGTTGGTCGTACATATTAGGAGTTTCTCAGGGGAAGAAAACTAAACTAATTGCTAGCCTTCGTTCACCTAGTTCCCGACAAACAACACTAGAACTAGAAGAAAGATGAATGGGAGTACTCGAATCTCCAACAGACTATAGATGATTGATCATAAAGACTGTACTGCAGCAAATCATTTACTTTTGCTTGGTCTTCATGTTTTTCAGTTTAACTGTAACTTAGATATGTGGCACACATACTACTTGATTCCTTTAGAACTCTTCTCATGTGGTGCATATATAGGAAGTACTGACTGTCCTCACATTTCTTATATTTCCATCCATTAATACAGTGGCTTACTTAGCTTATGTTGCAGTCTCTGCAATTTTAGATGCAGATTTAGCTTATGTTGCATTGGTTTCAACAATTTACATAATTTCTGTTTTTTTCTTCTTCTTTGTTTGCAGGTTTCGTCCACCTTGACCTCCTGCCGCCCCACACCTTCGAGTTGTCGTGGTTTTGCAAGGTATAAGATGTGCATGTGGTTGTCAGCCATCGTGCCGTGTGGATGTGGTTGCCAGCCATCGTGTCGTTTTATTTATTGCAGGTTTTGAAAACTTCCCCGTGCAGGTGAGGTGCTGCCAAAATTTAGATTTGACACTATTATGTTCTTTTTCTTGCAGGAGAGGCTATTGCACCGTCCTCGACTCGTCACTTTGCAGGACAGTAAGGTGAGGCATAAAAGACCCATCCTTCCGTATCATGTTCGTATATCATGTAACCTAGCTAGGCATCTCCCGTTCGAAAGAGATACGGTTGAAAATATGTAGATTTTTGCATATCTATAACCGTATCTGTTTTGAATTGTCCACGTTTTTTTGACAGCCCGATGATGTGTAGCTGGGGTTAGTTTCCATACTCTACTCCGATCCGTGATAGAGTTTCGACATCATCTCCCTGTTGTTCTCCGGATACACAATCTCCCTTCCAGGACGTGTATTTGGAGAACAGCGGGGAGGTGCTGCCGAAATTATGTCTCGGATCAGAGTAGAGCATGGAAACTAACCCCATCTACACATCCTCGGGTGGGATTATGATATATCTTCACCTATTAGATAGTATAGAAACGTGTAGATGCAACGTCATTTCTTTACATTACTCCTGATATGCTAGAGGATGGATGATCGGCCGGATGCCTGTGTTGGTGGATTGAGAATTTGGGGGAACCAAATTGGGCCCTTGCTGGGCTAATCTAAAGTGAAAAAACAGGCCCACAAGAGGAACCGGTCATCTTCTTCGGCTCTTCGCTGCTCGCGGCTCGCTCGTCGCGGCGTCGCCGGCCTCTGCTCGGCAGCTCGGGCACTCGGCAGCCAGAGCCAAGGATGAAGAGGGGTCCGGGGGTCTGAGGCGACACCGCCGGTAGCTGGGGAGGCCGCCCCACCCCGCCCCTAGGGTAGCTCCGTCGGCTGAGTGTGGTGTGACCTTGCGATGGATCTCCCGGCCCGGTGTAGACCGAGTGGAGGAATCAGGCGTATACGCTCTGCTGCATGCTGCCCATCAAGCGGTTTGGGTCTCGTTTGAAGAGGTCGATCGGTCACGATCATCGCAGAGGTAGGCCCGCAGACCTCCCACACCGATTTCAGCGTAGCTCTTTTTCTCTCTTCTGTCTCCACCAAACGGGGCCGTAGTTATTACAGCGAGCGAGTTCGGCCGATTGAGCGCGGTCCACTGGCCTGGTCGAGCCTCGAGCGATCGCTTTCCAGGCGGGGTCATTCGGTCCGGGGAGCTGACTGAGACGCACTTTCTGGGTGAGTTCCCCGGACAATCCCGTGCACACTCCCAACTCGAGAGTCCTCACTCCTCTGGAACTTGGCATTCATGTGCACACCGTTCTGGTCCACCCTCCGAAGAAAGCCGTGGATGCAGAGTTCTGGTGAGACACGACACGCGATCCATCGATCGATCCATGCATACGTTCAAAGCTATGCTGCAGTTTTAAATCCCGCGTGATTGCGTGAATATGTATACGCAAACGCAAGTGCAACATCGCGCTGGTTGTCGCTTGGTTGGAACTTAGCGGCTTAGCGGTGACGGTGAATTACTTTATTCATTTACTAATCGTTAGTATTACCCAAGGACCGGAGTCAAATACACCAGTACGTATCTCTCGTAACGGAACTGATGCGCCATATACTGTATTTTTCTCGTAGGATAGTGAACGCGTTGGCATGTACTCAGCTGCTCCTGTGCTCTTACTTGTTAGTCAAAATCTCCCAAATCTTTTTAATCATCTTCGTTCGCATGTCTTTCAGTATTTCAGCCCATGCTGCCTAGTGTGTGTAACCAGAGGTAGTAGTAGCTTTCGTGGTACCTAAATGCTGCAAGGGACCTGGGCTCGCTTTGTAATAAACAAGGACAGTCCTTGCTAGAAGACTGCTCCAGTAGTACAATATTCTACTACTACAAATGTGTTGTGTAGATGGATATAGGTAAAGAAATTACTATGAAATAACACTAGACAACAGAGCAGAAAGACAGCAAACGTTGGTCTCATACAATCTGGCCGATGGATAAGGCCTAATCGACCTTGGTTGCGTTTTATTATGAAATGCGATGGGTCGACTCCCTGTGAGAGCGAACTTAGGACAGAGTTAAAAAATCTCACGTTAAAGTTTAGGTGTTCGTCTTTGGTTGTGGTCATTTTTATATGGGCTATGGTACCATTATATGAGTGGGGCAGGGGTTTTATGCAAATTGAGTCTTTTTCTCATGAAAGACAGCAAAGACAACACACGACGAGACGATCAAGATGTCTATATACAGCAGGAACAACACATGACCAAATCCTTATTCGATGCACGTGTGTCGACATCTACTAGCAACGCACGAACACGTGTCAAGAGGTGAGATGGAGAATAACCTCGTTGTCGTTGTCGATGTCATGGAATTGACGTAACCGGCGGCAGCAGTATGGAGACTAGGATTCGAGTTTGGACTCCAATGTCCTCTGGGTTTAGAAGGATGCCTAGGGCGGTGTCTGGCAACGGTGGCGGAGTCATGGATGACAAGGCAATTCGGCGGCACCACCATCGACCGGGCAAATGGAGGACAACCGGTGGGCGGGGTCGACAGCGGGGTGACCGAGCGCAAGATTAGGCCAGTCTTAGTCCAGTCTCAGTGGGAGTTTCATGTGAGTTTTATCTGTATTTAATAGACTATCACATAGCCAGTTTCATGACATGTCAACGTTTTTAAGAAGAGAGAGAAGAAGTAAGCTTCATCTAGATGAAACTCTCTTGACATGATTACCAACTCTTTATGAGTCATTAAATTAAATGTCTATGAAAACTAGAATGAAACTTTTCACTGAGAGTGAGTGTTTTATCTGCGTTTCATTTTGTTCTATACAACAGTTTTGGAAATAACGCGAAACTGCTCACTAAGACTGCTCTTAGTTTGATGTCACTATTTCCTAGACTCTTATGTGCTGGAAACAGTGTAGACAAGTTTCGTCTAAATGAAACTTATTTCATCTAATGAAACATTTACCACATCATCAATATTATGCCACGTTATTTTTTTAACGCCCATGAAACCTTATTGAAACTAGTCTTAGAGAAGAATGCGTGGTCCACGGTGAGTATTACACCAAAGCAAAGTTATCATACTAATTGTAAAACAGTGTAGTTTTAATTAAACTCACAATGATTTAACTCGGTAATAAAAGGGAGCACGAATAACATAGATCCCGTGACACTGTAAGAGGCACGTCGTATTTTCTGCAGCAAAAGTTGAGTGCCAACAACACATGCAGCCTGCACGGTAGAAACAAACCTACGTGTAAACTCTCCGCGCGTGTGGAGGACCTCAGCCTTATCCCTCATGTAGTCATGTGATGCCAGATCGATGGAAATATCTTTGCTTTGGCAGCGTCGTCCGCAAGGCCGGCAGCCGCGCGGGCACATCAAAAGTTCTTGACTTGTTGTACTCTCGCGTCGTCGAACCTGAAGACTGGAGTGGAAGGGGGCGCGTGAGATGAGTCACGGGCTCCGCGCTAGGACGCGGTCCGCGGCCGGGAGTCGCGTAGGAATGTAGGATAGGGTCCGGCTCGCGGCGCTGCGATCCACGGACTGCCGGCCGGCCGAAGCGGCCCGGGGTCAAGGTCAGTCCGGCCGTTTGGAGCGACGTGCATCTACGTGTTGACCTGGCCAGCTGATATGCTCCTCTGTTCCGTTAGGACATTTTGGACCGTACCCAAGTTGGCGAGCGATCCCACTGGGGGATTTGGATGTGATCATGACAACATACATCCTCCATAACTCGATCGGCCCAAGCACTACAGGAAACGGCTGATTTGTCGGGAGCAAAAAAAAAATTTGCCGGGTGCTTTTTATCGGGCACCCGGCAAAGGAATTCTTTGCCGGATGCCAGGCCTGGAGACACCCGGCAAAGAAAGGCCTCCGGCAAATCAACCTTTGCCGGGAGCCGGGCACTCGGCAAATTCCAGCCGTCGGCAAAAATTAGTCTTTGCCGGGTGCCGGCCACTCGGCAAAATATGGCCGCCGGCAAAGGTGGCCGGCTTGACGGCGGCCAGCGGCCGTCAGCCTTTGCCGGGTGCCACGCCGTTAGGCACCCGGCAAAGAATTTTTTTAATTTTTTTTTAAATTTCTTTGCCGGGTGCCCCATGACCTGGCACCCGGCAAATGATTCTTTGCCGGGTGCCCTGGGTGGCACCCGGCAAATTATTATTATTTTTTTGTTTTTTTGACCCCATTTTTTTGTGGGGACTTGCTACAGTAAATATATCCCTGTTTCAAAATTTGGGACAATTATGAGTTCTTTAACAATATTTCCTTAATTTTTTCTGTTGCATTGAATTTTTTCGACTATTCCAAATTTGAACTGCAGGTACATGAAATAATGAAATTTCGTCATTCAAAAAATAGTATTCATGATATTTAGGCTATGTTGAGGCCGTATGCTGGAAGTGGCATGAAATGTCGCGCATCATGTTGTCGTAACATGACGATGTACTCGCGGGGGAAGTTTATTTAAATTATATAAAATCCAAACGATGTCCGAAAATTACGAAACTTGTCGATGTGTCTTGTTATCACATGTGGAGGCCCTGGTTAAAAATTGAGAAAGTTTCGAGTAAGTTGCGACGTCGGCTGCCTAAAACCCAGACATCAGCCGACGTCGCAACTTACTCGAAACTTTCTCAATTTTTAACCAGGGCCTCCACATGTGATAACAAGACACATCGACAAGTTTCGTGATTTTCGGACATCGTTTGGATTTTATATAATTTAAATAAACTTCCCCCGCGAGTACATCGTCATGTTACGACAACATGATGCGCGACATTTCATGCCACTTCCTGCATACGGCCTCAACATAGCCTAAATATCATGAATACTATTTTTTGAATGACGAAATTCCATTATTTCATGTACCTGCAGTTCAAATTTGGAATAGTCGGAAAAATTCAATGCAACGGAAAAAATTAAGGAAATATTGTTAAAGAACTCATAATTGTCCCAAATTTTGAAACAGGGATATATTTACTGTAGCAAGTCCCCACAAAAAAAATGGGGTCAAATAAACAAAAAAATACTAATAATTTGCCGGGTGCCAGGTCATGGGGCACCCGGCAAAGAAATTTAAAAAAAAATTAAAAAAATTCTTTGCCGGGTGCCTAACGGCGTGGCACCCGGCAAAGAAATTTAAAAAAAAAAATTAAAAAAATTCTTTGTCGGGTGCCGTCG